>NC_092010.1:23792427-23984927 GCF_044704955.1 Pristiophorus japonicus | reverse complement strand
AATTTACCAGAAGACAATCAATAGGCAAACTGCTAGCTCAGCTACAGAGAGTTCGAGACTGGAAATAAGGAGAAAACTCCTTAAATAAAAAACAAGTACTGGTCTGGTTTTGGTTGGCACACCACACCAACATGTTCCACCTCCTCACCCAATGCAGGAACACAGGAGGCGGCCATTCAGCACCTCGAGCTTATTCCACCATTCAAGGAGATCATGGCGGATCTGCACCCGAACTCTATCTACCCGCCTTGGTTCCGTAACCCTCAATACCCTTACCTATCAAAAATCTATCACTGAATTTTGATAGCTCCAATTGTCCCCACGCATCCAGTGCCTTTTGGGGAAGCAAATTCCAGAGTTCCACTACCTTGTATGAAAAATTGCTTCCTGATTTCACTCCTAAATGGCAAACATTGGGGGGGGGGGGGGGGGGGGGGGCGGGAAGAAGAGAAAGAGGGGGAAAAAAGTTCCAGATTTAATACATGGACTCGAAGTCCAACAGAGAAATCTGACGAAAGGTCATCGATCTGAAACATTTACGAGCACTGCACTGTCAGAGGGATCATCTTTACAATGAGACGTTAAACAGAGGCCCCATTTGGTCTCAGGTGGTCATAAAAGCTCCCATGGCACTATTTGGAGAGCAGGGGAGTTATCCCCGGTTCCTGGCCAATATTTATCCCTCAAATCAACATCAAACAGATTATCTGGTCATTATCACATTGCTGTTTGTGGGAGCTTGCTGTGCACAGATTGGCTGCCGGGTTTCCCACATTACAACAGTGACTGCACTCCAAGTACTTTTATTGGCTGCAAAGCGCTTTGACGTCCAGTGGTCGTGAAAGGCGCAACAGAAATCCAAGTCTTTCTTTTTCTCTCTCTCTCTACAGATGCTGAGTATTTCCAGCATTTTCAGTTTTGAATTACAGAAATAATGGGATAGTCATCAGTCACTGCACCCTAGCTCTTCAAATTCTTTGTCAAAGCCACTTTTGCCACACTTTCTCTGCCCCTTTAAAAAGCCTAAAAACACCACCAACTGTGTCCAACTCCCACTGGTCTCCCATTATCCTTGAACATTGGTAAATAATTGCGATTCCACTATATTGTGAACCACGAGGGGAATGATTGCACATTACAGGTTGAATTAAGACTAATTATCCAACTGAAATTAAATAATTCACAGCAAGAAAACAAAGCGTCAGAGGGGGGGGGTGTGGAATATATAATTCGTCAATGACATCAAGTCCCAGTAATTTCGGTTTCGCCCCCATACTCGAATGACTCATCAGTAATGTTGCCAACACAAAGGATGTTGCAGCTCAAGCTATTTGGAAAGAAAACTGCTTTGCTCTGGATAGACACATACCCGCTAATAACCATGCAGTTCCAACCACTGGTCGACAGCTTGGTAGGGAAAGAGACAGTCTGAACAGCAAGCTGGGCTAATCAGCCCCCTTATTTTTGGAACCAATCAGGCAGTCTTTGAGACAAATGGAGATTGGATTCTGCCTCCGCGACCACCATTTTGGGGTGGGGGATATTGGTAGAAGAGACAAATTCGGCCTTGAGGATAGAATCATACAGCACAAGAGGCCACCATTCAGCCGATCGTGCCGGCTCTTTGATAGAGCTATCCAGTTAATCCCACTCCCCTGCTCTTCCCTCCCCCCCTCTTCAAGAGTACATATCCAATTCCCTTTTGAATGTTATTACTGAATCAGCTTCCACCTCCCTTTTAGGCAGTGCATTCCAGATCATAGCATCTTGCTGAGACATCCTCATGTCGCCTCTGGTTCTTCGACTAATTACCTCAAATCTGTGACCTCTGGTTACTAACCCTTCTGCCACTGGAAACTGTTGCTCCTGGTCAACTTTAAAATCAATTGTTGCATGATTTTGGACCCCTCCATCAAATCTCCCCTTAACCGTCTCTGCTCAGAGAACAATCCCAGTTTCTCTAGACTCTATGTAAAGTGTTGCATCCCTGGTGCCATTCTGGTAAATCTCCACTGCACCCTCACCCAAGGCCTCGACATTTTTCCTAAAATGTGGTAGCCTGAATTTGCCACAATACTCCAGCTGATGCCGAGTCAGTGATTTATAAAGTGTTAGAAATCAGGGGTTCAAAATGTATAAAAGTGACACGAAGAATGAAGAATGCTGTTTAAATTGTCGTTTGGAACTGGAGATGAAATGTCTCCTCAGATGAGTATTAGATGCTTAGAGATAAATGCTTATGTTGTGGTACCCTGCTGAGATGTTATAGCATTCTGCACTATGACAACCATTATCTGTTGTTTTCAAGTTCAGACTTCAACTTTGTTTATGTATCTTTAAAACAATGTGTTGTAGAAAGACTTAGAATGGATGGCAGTTGAGATAGTTACAAACATTTGCTACATAAAGTAGGTAACACTCGAGCATTTTTCTGGTTCGGCCTCATGGGATCAAAGGCAGGATAGGGACAAGAGAAAAGACAGAATTTCAAAAGGAAGAAATCTTCTGGAAAGTATAAACAAGCCATGTAGCCAAAATCTTCAGGGCGGGCTTTGACAAGAAAGCGAGACAAAACTCGAAGCCTTATTAGGTATTAAGGTTTTAGGGAAAGCTCTATAGGTCAAAAGGCACTCGTCAATATCCCATGTCAGGCCCACCCCCGAGAGGAGGATAAAAGTAAGCCTCCTGAAGGTTGTCCACAAAGTGAGGGGAGAGCAAAACAGAAGATGGGCTGGTCGAACACTCTTTGGACAATCCTATGTTTTACTGAAGGAAGCTCGAGATAGAAAGAGGCTGCAAGCCAGAGAACTGCTCACTTACACCAGCCGTTTGTCAGATCAGTATCAACTACTTGTCATGGTCGTATGTTTTTGCTGTTTAACTAATGTATTAAATTCCATCCTAAACTCTGATTAAACACAAAGTAAACCAATCTGGTGGGTACAGTCAATCCTGATTATTAAAGTGACTGAGATAGTCTTAACTTGGCTATTTCTAACAAAGGTTCAGCATTACTAGCTTGCTTTTGCACTCTATACCTCCATTTATAAAGCCAAGGATCAGCCTTCTCATTGTCCTGCCACCTTCAAAGACTTGCATTCATACACTCACTCCCAGATCTCTGCTCCTGCACCCAGTTTGCAACTGGACACCGATAATTCATCCCTGAACAACTTGCTTGGGTGACCAATTTTGATGTTTCCTTTGCATTGCCACACATTGAAGGGAATTTTCACTTTGCCCACGGGCAGAAACAAATCAACCGCCCATTATACACTGCGCCTGATGCTCCTTTCAAACAGGAGGCCATCGCTACCTCCAGGTTTGCACCAACGCCCAAAATGACCCACAGCGAGCTTCCACTTTCCTGCCCCAGTGAAGGGAGCAACACGTGCCGCAGCAAGGTTCTATGGGTAGTCACCGCCCAATGCCTGGACAATTGGCCATTTTTCACATGCGAGCATAGACAGAATGTGGACTGACTATTTTACTTGGGGGAAAGGGCAATTAGGAAGACAGTCACAACCGAGCCAACACATTAACTTGCCAACAGGGGTCACTGGATAGCAACAGACAACTCAGGTCCCATAGCACCCTTTAATGTAATGAAACATCACAAGAGCTCAAAAAAAAAAAAAAAGACAGTGGTTAGTGCATTCAATATGGCAACAGAAGCAACATCGAAATAGGTGGTTTTGAGGAAGACTTTGAAGGAGAGCTATGAAAGAAAGAGATCGATCTAGTAAGGATGAGCCAGCCAGAGTGTGGGGCCAAGATGACCTGAGGCTTGCTGGCCAAAAGGTGGAGTATTGTGCACAGTTTTGGTCTTATCCAAGGAAGGATGTACTTGCCATAGAGGGAGTGCAACAAAGGTTTACCAGACTAGTTCCTGGGATTTGGTGGGGGGGGGGGGGGGGGGGAGAAAGAGATTGCCCTGTGAAGAGTGTAGACTAAACCTATATTCTCCTAGAGTTAAGAATGCGAGGTGATCAAATTGAAAGATACAAATTTCTTACAGGGCTTGACAGGGTAGATGCAGGGAGGATGTTTCCCCTGGCTGGGGAGTCTGGAGCCTGGGGGGGGGGGAAGAAAGTAGAGTCTATGGAGTTCTCTACCCAAGGAGGGTTGTGGAGGCAGAGGCTCGGGCAGTGTGCGTTGGGGAGAGATCGATGGATTTTTGAATATTGGGACATCGGGGGATGTGGGAGAGTGGAGTTGGGGTGGAGGATTGGCCATGATCTTACTGAATGGCGGAGCAGCCTCGAGGGGCCGAATGGCCTGCTCCTGCTGCTTATGTTCTTATGAGTGGGAGAGGGTGCTAAAGGGCAGAACAGTGGAGGGCACGAGTTGGGACATAGGGCTGACAGACGACGATGACGACATTTATCGCTGCAAGAGTTTGAAGACCCAAGAGGTGAGCCTGTGGAGAAACAGTGGGAATCCAGCCAGATTATTCCCTCCCTACCTCAGGGAATGGGAAACCAATTATCCTGCCTGTACGATCATACAAGCTGAGATTAGCTCACTCAGCAGAGACTGTGGATTGACCCCACAGGGAGCTTAGATAAAATGCTAAAACTCAAAATATCTAGCTTGAGGAAAGGGAGGAGGTCTTTATAATGATGGATTTATCTTCTTCCCACAGGCGCAAAAAGATATAAATACCTTAACTTCACAACAGTGTATCTTCAACATCAGCACAAGAGCCAGTACCAATTCTGCACACAGGAAGATGCCTTGAAGCACAAACCAGAAACAATGTGCAAACCAAAACCCCAGCCCCTTCATAAACAGAAACATGCTCCAACTACAAAAAAGGGACAAGCAAATCACCCAAGAGTCAGTTTTGCAGAGTTGACCGACACTAGTCCAGACTCATTCATATTTGAGCTCATTCACCAGTTTTCACATTGTCTTTCCAAGTGCCAAACGATACATTTAAAATGATGGCTCACAAAAGGATTTCCCCCCCACCCAACCCCCGGCCACTACAAACAACAGGGGACCTCTGTTTCCTGTTGAGTCACTGATCAGTACTTCATACAAGTGAACAGGGCAATCTTGGAATCAAGAACGAAAGACTTGAATTATATCGCAACATCATGGCCCATCAAAGCACTTCCCATGCAATGAATTAGTGATTTGGGCAAACACGCCAGCCATTTTCAGCAAAGGTCTCGCAAACATCAATGAGATGAGCAAACAATTGAATGGAGGGAGCATTGTTGAGTCAGACACCAGGCAAACATCCTGCTCTTCAAATAGCACCATACGATATTTAACATTGCCTTAAAAGTGCTGAAACACAGCACGCTTTAAATTACACAACGGTTTCCATTGGAACTGGCTTTGCAACTTGAAAATCTACTGGCACGGATATCCACATCCGATTCATACTATGAATTGAAAACATCGAAGGCAACACAAACAAGAGCTTTCTGGCCACAGCCCTTGCACAATTTTGCATGAAGCTCAATGCAGGCCAATAGGGCTCGCCAACTCTGGACGTATTCCTGGAGGTTTCATCACATGACCTTCCCCCTCCCCCACCCCATATTTTTTATAACTAAAATGCGAAACCAAAAGATTTAAAAACATTTTTAAATTAATTTTCTTCAAACGCTCCCATGATTTTTCTTCCGGATTGCATACGGGAGGGTCCTAGAGATTGATATTTCATTCCTGGAGACCCCTGGAGGGTTGGCAACCCGAGCTAACAATGTGAAAATTGTACAAGAACACAATAGGCAGAAACAGGCCACATGGCCCCTCGAGCCATTCAATGAGATGATGGCTGATCTCTGACCTCAACTCTCCTTTCCGCCCGAAATCAACGAGTACAAAGCCTTCAGGAGAGGCAGCAGCAGCAGGAGCAAGGACAATTGGGAGGAAAATGAAAACTTCACTGTCAGGACTTGGCATCCAGGAGGTGCAAGGAAAAAAAAGAATAAATCACTGAGGGGACTGCAGTTACTCAGGGTGGAAAAGTTACACATTCTCACCCGATTCCAAAGACATTGGTCCCAATCACTTAATTAGGTTCATTAATTCATTAGATATGAGGCAGATTGAGAAACCTGGCAAGTTGCTATATAGACACAGGCTCTAAATACACGAGAAAAATCAGAGTGGACCCTCCGGTGAAGTGGGGCTATCGAGCTCGGTTATAATTAAAGGGTGAAGAATGGATCTCGGAACTAAAAAGGGCTTTTGGTATGGTCAACTTTACAAGCTATGTAACCTAAGGATAATTACAGGAGGCCAAACTGGTGAACCACAGGAGGCCCAGAGAGGCAGTTAAACAGGGCAAGGGGTCAAAAGTGACATGTTGGAAAAACTCCATTTGGTATGAGACATAGGCCCATGATTCTGTGACTCGAAAGGGAATTAGTCAAGCAGCAACTGTGCACGCAGGCTTTGGGCCAATTAAACAGCATTGGGGGGTGGGGGGGCTTGCACGAGGCTGACATGCATCATTAAATGTATAAAAGGTTGCTTGGAACTTTGTATCATTGGAGAGGCCTGGCTACAGATAAACAAGCAGGCAAGCTCCCCACTGGTGCAAAATAAAGACTACTTCAATCTTCAAACCCAGACCTGATGTTGAGTGTTTATTTCAAATACTCCACTACACCCGGTGTGGGGGGGTTCTTCAACTGGACAGTCTCACATTGCCCTAAACAGAGGGTTCAAATCCCACAGTGCATTAGAACAAGAGTGAGAAATAGGAGCAAGAGTAGGCCATTTGTCCCCTCAAGCCTGCTCCATCATTCAATATTCCACTTTCCTGCCTGCTCCCCATAACCCTCAAAAGCCCTATAGTTCAAGAATCTACTTCAGCCTTTAATATATCCAGCCTCCACAGCTCTCTGGGAAAGAAAATTCCAAAGATTCACAACCCTCAGAAGAAATTCCTCCTCATCTCCATCTTAAATGGGCGACCCCTTATTCTGAAACTATGCCCGCTAGTTTTAGATTCTCTCACGAGGGGAAACATCCTCTCAGCATTTACCCTGTCAAGCCCCCTCATTATCTTATATGTTTGAAGAAGATCATCTCTCATTCTTTCAAACTCCAAATGAGTAGAGGCCCAACCTTTCTTCATAAGACAACCCCTTCAACTCAGGAATCAACCTGGTGAACCTTCGCGGAACTGCCTCCAATGCAAGTATATCCCTCCTTAAATAAGGAGGCCAAAACTGTACGCAGTACTCCAGGTGTGACCTCACCAATACCCTGTACAGTTGTAACAGGACTCCTACTTTTAGACTCTATCCCCCTTGCAATAAAGGCCAACATTCCATTTGCCTTCCTGATTACTTGCTGTACCTGCGTACTCAGTGTTTCATGTACAAGGACCCCCAGGTCCCTCTGTACCACAACATTCTGTAGTCTCTCTCCATTTAAATAATATTTTGCTTTTCTATTCTTCCGACCAAAGTGGATAATCTATTATATCCCATCTGCCAATTTTTTGCCCACTCACTGAGCCTATTTATATCCCTTTACAGCATGTGTCCTCCTCAACTTGCTTTCCCACCTATCTTTATATCAGCAAATTTGGCTACATTACACTCAGTCCCTTCATCCAAGTCATTAATGTAGACTGTAAATAGTTGAGGCCCCAGCACAGATCCTTGCGGCACCCCACTCGTTATCGTTTGTCAACTGGAAAATGACCCATTTATCCTGACTCACTGTTTTCTGTTAGTTAGCCAATCCTCTATCCACACTAACATATTACCCCCAACCAGTGAGCTCTTATCTTATGTGGTTACATGTTGTGTAATATTGTTTTTGTAATAATGAACTGTTGAACATGCTCTTCCCAAACTCCTGCGAGTGAACGAGAGCGAATACCAAGAACACCTCATTTACTACAAATAACCAAGATCCCAGGGCACTATTTTGAAGAGCAGGGGAATTATCCCCAGTGTCCTGGGCCAATATTTATCCCTCAATCAACAACAAAAAGATGATCTGGTCAGTATCATTGCTGTTTGTGGAAGCTTGCTGTGTGCAAATTGGCTGCCGTGTTTCCCACATTACAACAATACTCCAAAAGTACTTAGTTGGCTGTAAAGCGCTTTGGGGCGTCCAGAGGTCATGAAAGGTGCTACTTAAATGCAAGTTCTCTCTTTTCTAGAGTCAGACTCGTGGCTTATAACCAGATTAGGGCCGAATGGCCTACTCCTGCACCTATTTTCTATTACCACCGAAGCAATTTGCTGGAAAGCTAACAGTTTACAATAATTTTACGCCCATAGGGCCCTGCCAGGAAAGTCAATATTGAATTTGAACCCGCTTTACTTAAAGCAGAGCAGTCAGAAGTCAAGAATGGATCAGGAATAACTGCACAGAAGGAATTTTAATTGTCCAGCTTGGAAAGTCTCATTTCCATTGTGATGTCAAGCACGGTCAGTCACATTTTGAAAAAAAAAAATCAAACTTCAATATTTAATACGACTGATGTCAACTTATGCAAAAACGCAAGTTAGAAACAAACTCATTAGCATTTGAAATGGGCTAATGTCAAGCGGTAGACAGTCATTGTACAAACGCAGGAAAAGTCAAATGATCTGCAAATACTGCCAAAGACAAATGGGAGAGGCTTATGATTCTGACACGCATAGAATAATAGCTGACTTGCTTCCTCGTCCAGTCAACGCAGTGAACGCCCAACTATAATTAGATAGGTCCTCGCCCAAATTGAAAAAGGAAACCATCAGAATATTGGTCCATTAAAAGTTGGGGTTGGGCTTAGTGTTGGTCATGATCATGGCATCTTGACTACTCACCCAGCTTCTCTTGTATCACCTCCCAGAAGCACGAGACAGTTGTCTTGAAAGCTGAGGCAGCAGGTTGATATGAGGAAGTTAAACAGCAGGAAGAGAAAGCTATGAATTGTGCCACACTATTTTTGTAGATGGAGGTTCAGTTAAGATTGTCAAAAAAAAAGGAATTTTCTACATATTGCAATGCAAGATTCAGCTTCTACATACAATGGAGCTTTATGAATGCGCGCAATGACAAGGGCACCATTTTGCTTATTGGGTGACAATGTGCCCAAAGCACAAGTAAAATAAGTTTCCACTTCAGAGCCCCTGACCGATAAAACAGAAAAACTTGATCTGGGAGCAATAGGACACTGACGATGTGCAGAGAAGTAAAGCAGCAGAATGCTGAGCTCGATTGCCAAATCATGAGTACGTGTCCGAGGCAGACATGCTGAAGATAAAGTACCAACGCATAGTGTCACAACAGTTATGAGGAAAGATTTAAGAGGAACTTGCAGTCTTCAGCTTTGAATAGAGGTGACAGAGGGCACCTTATATGAGAATATGGAACAGAACATGCAACAACTCCTCCCTCCCCACAAGCACGATTTCAAGTTAAGGCACAACTGTCAGGCAAGCAGACAAAAAAAAGGTACAAACTGGTGAAAGGAAAGCTCAGGATGTTGCCAGGAAATATTTCTTCAGCAATTAATAACCTGCAGTGTCTCCCTGGTCAGGTAGTGGGGGTAAATACTGGAGCTATTCAAAAAGGCAGTTAAAAACAGACTTGCATTTATATACCACCTTTAAGAGCCTCAGGACGTCTCAAAGCACTTTACAACCAATTGAGTACTTGGAGTGTAGTCACCATTATGTGGGGAACGCAGCCGCCAATCTGCACACAGCAAGATCCGACGAACAGCAATGTGAGAACGACCAGGCAATCTGGTTTGTTTTTCCAAGTAATGTCAGTTGAGGGATAAATATTGGCCAAGACACCAGGGAAAACTCCACCTGCTCTTCCTTGCAAGAGTGTTACGGGATCGTTCACATCCACCCAAGGGGGGGCAGACAAGGCAGTTAGATGCCATGATGGAGGGGCCATAGATTTCTGTGGAAGAAAAAAAAAGAGCTAGAGAGGCTGAATGGCTTCTCGCCCAAGTGGGTTTAGTGGCAGCTGGTGCTGGAGCACAAATGAGACAGACAAATAAAGAAAGTGACAACATTCAAGTGGCTCACCATTTGGCAGATGGCTCAGTCAATTATACATGGGCGTGAAATGGAGGCAGAATTTCCATTATAGTCTTGTAGAGTCATAGAAATTTACAGCACAGGAGGCTGTCAGTTAGCCCATCGTGTCTATGCCAGCCGACAAAGCGCTATCCAGCCGAATCCCACTTTCCAGCTCGAGGTCCGTAGCCCTTCACGTTACGACACTTCAAGTGCAAAGTTTGATGTGACTAACTGCAGGTCATGGCAGCTTCCGGTGACAGAAACCCATTTGCAATGGAGTTCTCTTCACAAGTAGGTTAAATATGCTGCCTTGTGAAAGATTGCCCTCCAGAGGCTCCACTATTTAGGACAAACACAGAACTCAATATAAAAATGAGGGGAACACGTCAAACGAACGGCCACATTACACGCTCTGCAGACATCACCACACGAGTATAGAAAATGCAGGTTAAATGAATACAAACTTCCAGTGCTCCAGAAGGCAGTGAAAACAACAACTCGCATTTGCAGAGCCAGCCGTGGCTCAGTGGGCAGCACTCTTGCCTCAGAGTCCGAAGGTTGTGGGTTCAAGTCCCGCTCCAGGGAGCGCAAAACCTAAACGGACACTCCAGTGCTGTGCTGAGGGAGCGTTGCACTGTTGGAGGGGCCATCTTTTCAGTTGAGACGTTAAACTGAGGCCTTATCTGCTCTCAGATGGATGTAAAAGATCCCTTGGCACTATTTTGAAGAAGAGTAGGGGAGTTATCTACGGTGTCCTGGCCAATATTTAGCCCTCAATCAACATTAAAAAAATTCTGGTCATCATCACATTGCTGTTTGTGAGAGCTTGCTGCGTGCAAATTGGCTGTTGCGTTTCCCACATTACAACAGTGACTGCACTCCAAATTTACTTCGTTGGTTCTAAAGTGCTTTGGGACGTCCCGAGATTCTGAAAAGCAGTATATAAATGCAACGTTGTGCTTTATTCCTTTTTATAGGAAATACAACAGGAAAACATCGCAAGGTGCTTTAAACATAGTTACATTTGGCCAGACCACCACATTATTTGTAAGCCAAGTGATTGTTTTCCCAAGTGGGTCGGAGTGATCATAGTCACCACCTCCCAAGATTTTTTTCAAAGCAAAATGGTGGTACTGGAGCAACAAATTGCATTATGCACAGCAATTCTGCACTTACTCCAAATAAATGTGCGCCATCATACAGGAGGATAAGAACATAATAGGAGTAGGCCATTTGGCCCCTCGAGCCTGCTCCGCCATTCAATTAAATCATGGCTGATCTGGTCATGGACCCAGCTCTACTTCCCTGCCCGCTCCCCAAGAGGAAGTACACATCATTCAAAAGTTTTTTTAAAAAGCTAGAGGGACGGCGACTAAATCTCAACGCAGACAGGGCTTTCAGAAGCACGTCATTCGAGTGGCTCAGTGTGTTGACTAAAATAGCAACTGATGCACTGGGCAATGAAGTCAGAAGTTGTTGGCCCCGAAATCCCAGCCTCCCCGGGTCCGTACGGAGTGTCTACGGACCCAGGAAGGCATCGGAAAACACGGTTTTCGGCACGCAATGCGCACACGCTGAAAACCGGCTTTCCCGATCTGTCAAGTTCCTGGCTTAACAGATCTCCCGCATCTCGGGGAGAGGACATGCCCACGGCACAGATTGGGCTATTTGCCCATCTCTTGCCCTGCGAATGTCCTTAAAACTCTTGGGCCTGGTAAAAGCAGGTGCATAGCCTACTGTTACCAGAGTAGGAGTTTAAAAATATTAAAATAAATTTGTTAAAAACCCTGCCCACTCAGGTAATTTTATTTTATTTTAAAATCGACATTTTTTTTTTTCAAAAACATTTCTATCAACTTTAATTTCTAGTGTGTTTATGCGAGGTGTTTTTTTTAATGTTTTATCTAGTGTTTGGGGGAGTTTCTCAGTCATGGTAATGAGTTTCGGACTTTCAAAACGCCTATTACTATGAATGAGAAAATGCTTTACCGTGATTGGGTGTCCAGGCCCACGTGACTCCTGCGGACGCCCAGACGTGAACGCGTTCCGTTGCGCAAGAGGCGGCCTCGAGTCCGGGATCTCTGGCGAGCGCTCGACCAAAAAGCAAGAGCGCATCTTTTGTCCTATTTTTAGTCGAACGCCCGCGGGAAGAAACCACCAGGATTTCAGGGCCGTTATTTTTAAAAGTGATTACATGGTTGAGTGCAACTCAAATGACTCACATTTAGCGACACAGACTGAACATCTTCCGGCAAAAAGACAAGCAGATGGCACTCTGTCATTTTAGGTTTGCCATTTACTGCTCACGCACACCCATTGTTTCCTCCTTCCCCCTTTGACTGGGAATGCAAGAATGTGGGCCACCACCAATAGGAGCGCCAGAAGGCCACTGCTACGATAGCAAGCCATCCAGATGAGGATGACTTCAAGTTCAGTCCCTGTGGTCACTTAGACAATCTCAGCCAAGCAGACTGCCTCAGCCGACAAAGAAGCCATGCAGGGGAAAGGAAACAAAAAAAAAAAAAAAAGGAGGTTCTTCCGGTGCAACCTTTCACCATAGCTAAAATGTTAGAAGCAAGGCTTCCAAATGCAAACCACAACAGTGTCACAAGCCAGGGAACAAGTCAAGTTCAAATGAATGGTGGGGAATCGAGGACTCCCAACATCATGACATGGTTGTAGTAGTACATGAAATAAGGCATGCCAGGGCGATCAGACAGTGTCAAGACTGCCTCCTCCATATCTACTATCATACCTATCACGTCTGTACCTACTTGCCGATGGCAGTGTGCAGGCCCCAATGTGAAGGCAGTTGCAGAGCGGGGACATCTGGTCCACCTTCGAGCAACCTGCACCAGAAGGACAGCACTGCCCACGGCCATTGGCATCCTCCACCTTTCTCCCGGCAGGTTGGCATAGGATGCAGCAGTTGCCAGCGTTCTGCGTCAAACAGGCGACCGATGCACTGGCCAGCTTTTTCCACACACACACACCCTTGCCAACAGCAACACAACATGGTTGACCAATTTTGCCACTCCAGATTTCCCAAAGTACGGGCGGAGGGGTGGTAACCATTGACGGCAGCCATGGTGCCAACCGAGCATCAGGTTGTTGTGACTCACCCGGCGCTACCTTCTCAAGCTCACCAACTGCATCATCCTGGACACGTGTAGCTGTGCTGGTGCTTGCAAACGTTGGTGAGGGGGACAAAGGATGGGGTCTTGTCCTGGGCCATTAGCAACCTGCTCTTCTAGGCCTAAAATGACAAAAGAAATACACGGGCTAGAATATTGGCTCCCAGACACATTTTAAAACAAAGCTTGCATTAATCACACATTAGAACACAGCTTGCATCACCAGAGCTTACATTAATACCTTACATTAGGAAATACCTGACAACAGAGCTTGCATCAAGACATACCTTAAAACAAGGCAAGCATTGCAAGATAGTGTGTAATGTTCATGTGTATGCCTGAGATTGAGCAAGGAGGATAACAAAAGACATCAAGAACAAGATAGTACAAGCCCCTGGCTTGGTCGGAGGCCTCCAGAGAAACATAGAAAATAGGTGCAGGAGTAGGCCATTCGAGCCTGCACCACCATTCAATAAGATCATGGCTGATCATTCACCTCAGTACCCCTTTCCTGCTTTCTCTCCATACCCCTTGATCCCTTTAGCCACAAGGGCCACGTCGAACTCCCTTTTTAATATATCTAACAAACTGGCCTCAACAACTCTGTGGTAGAGAATGCCACAGGTTCACAACTCTGAGTGAAGAAGTTTCTCCTCATCTCGGTCCTAAATGGCTTATCCCTTATCCTTAGACTGTGACCCCTGGTTCTAGACTTCCCCAACATTGGGAACATTCTTCCTGCATCTAACCTGTCCAATCCTGTCAGAATTTTATATGTTTCTATGAGATCCCCTCTCATTCTTCCAAATTCCAGTGAATATAAGCAGAGTCGATCCAGTCTTTCTTCATAGGTCAGTCCTGCCATGCCAGGAATCAGTCTGGTGAACCTTCGCTGCACTCCCTCAATAGCAAGAATGTTCATCCTCATTAGAAAACCAAAAATGTACACAATACTCCAGGTGTGGCCTCACCAAGGCCCTGTACAACTGCAATAAGACCTCCCTACTCCTATACTCAAATCCTCTCGCTATGAAGTCCAACATGCCATTTGCCTTATTCACCGTCTCCTGCACCTGCATGCCAACTTTCAATGACTGATGTACCATAACACCTAGGTCTCGTTGCACCTCCCCTTTTCCTAATGTGTCACCATTCAGATAATATTTTTCCTTCATGTTTTTAACCACCAAAGTGGATAACCTCTCATTGATCCACATTATACTGCATCTGCCATGCATTTGCCCACTCACCTAACCTGTCCAAGTCACCCTGCAGCCTCTTAGCGTCCTCCTCACAGCTCACACTGCCACCCAGCTTCGTGTCATCTGCAAACTTGGAGATATTACATTCAATTCCTTTGTCCAAATCATGTATATTGTAAATAGCTCGGGTCCCAGCACCTGCCATTCTGAAAAGGACCAGTTTATCCCGACTCTCTGCTTCCTGTCTGCCAACCAGTTCGCTATCCACGTCAATACATTACTCCCAATACCATGTGCTTTAATTTTGCACACTAATCTCTTGTGTGCGACCTTGTCAAATGCCTTTTGAAAGTCCAAATACACCACATCCACTGGTTCTCCCTTGTCCACTCTACTAGTTACATCCTCAAAAAATTCTAGAAGATTTGTCAAGCATGATTTCCCTTTCATAAATCCATGCCGACTTGGACCGATCCGGTCACTGCTTTCCAAATGCGTTGCTTTTACATCTTTAATAAATTGATTCCAACATTTTCCCCACTACTGATGTCAGGCTAACCTGTCTATAATTTCCTGTTTCCCCTCTCCCTCCTTTTTTAAAAAAGTGGGGTTACATTAGGGTTACTCCAGTTTCACCTCTCCCTCCATGCTGCAATATGCAAGATGTCCAGGGTGGCCTTCTCCAAGGGAGTGAAGACCATGGTCATTTGAGCCCTCCTTCGGTTCGGGCCTACACCCTTCTGTTATATGCCATATTGAATTGCAAGCAGATAAATTTAGACTCAAGATGTTATTTGGCGAAGGGACACTTAAAGTACAGGAATGCGCCCATCCTGTGTTCGAAACAGAACCATGTAGCTAGGTTGTGTTGCTTTGCTGTGAAGCCCTTTGGGTGTGCTAAGACTTTCAATTGCAAGTTGCAGCTTCAATGTGTGCCCTGCTGGAATATGGGCATGCATAATACACGCAATGCACAAGGAGTTGCAAGAGTGCCTGAAGGCCTCGCATTGGTCATCAGTACATGTGAAATAGATTGACAAATGCAAAAATGTGCAACATGCATATGTGGGCCAACCAGCATGTGGTACTGTTGTGTAGCCGTACCTGGGCAGTTTCCTCAAGATGTGCTATCTTCTTCCGCATCTGTTGTCAGCTTCTGCGGATAGTCCACGGTGTGTGCACTGTGGCCGCCACCTCCAGTCAGCCATGCTGCATTGCTGTCCTCTGGGGAGGTTGCCCTTCAGTGCTAAACAGGGCAACCTTCCCCACATTCAATACATACAGCAGGGTTTCCAGCCATCAAACAGGGTCCCAGGTCCTATGACACTCCATTTGGCTGGAGACTACCTCTTCCCATCTCCTCTATAAACGTTGAGCACCTAGAGAATTTTTTTTTTTTTTTTTTTTAATTCTGGTTGCCAGAATCTCCTTCACTTTCTTGTTAAAATGGTAGCTGCAGCCCTTGAAGAGCGACAGCTGCATTGGATATGCTGGCACCACCCCCTACTTTGGCAAGCTTCCATCAAGAGGCCCAATCGAGGGCAGGGGTCTGCAGTGAATACAGTGATCAGGGACGACCACTGATTTAGTGCAGCTTCAGGAGGGGGGTTGGTGGGACACTTACAAGGCTTCTTTCTGCTCCTCCGCCCATCCAATCAACACACGGCGCAGAAAGATTCAGGTCAAGCTAATCATCACTTGCTTGAACCCTTCAGCTCTGAACTGCAACTGGCTTAGTTCTTCAGACAGCAGAGTAATGAGCCCTCAGCTCAGATGCCTTTCCCTTCTAAAAAGGTGTTGTTCTATTGATTCCCACAATTCAGCCAAAGCAGAGGTGCTTTGAGACACAGCACGAGGGAGAACAGTCACTCAATGTCAGTGCCTTTGCTCAACACCAGAGCAGAGTTTGAGGACAGATTCTTCCCTGGTAACATTTGCCCATGTGTCTCTCTCCTCCCCAATCCCCAAAAGGCATAAACTTTATGCCAGGGTACATGTCAATGGGACCTACAGCCCTCCGATACAATGTCTCACCAAGTGCAACTGTAGACAGTGAGGTTCAGCAGATTATGTCATTTCATTGGGGGGGCAGGGGGGGCCTTCATAAGTAAACCTGATCCTACCCTCCCAATATCTACCAGTCCACTTTTCCACAGAAAGCACTGGACAGCAGTCAGGAGCAAGCAAACCATCTCTGGAGACCGGACAACATTGGAAACCCACATTTGCGTGGGTCCCACAACCTGCGTGTCAGTCTCCATTTACTCTTTAATGGAAAGATCTGCCCCTCCACCCACCCCATGAAGCAAATAGATGATCAATGCATAGGGCTTAAAGGTCGCCCTTCAATCTCTGCTCCTGGGGACCAGATATTGAATACAGAAGACTTGCATTTATATAGCACCTTTCATGACATCCCAAAGCGCTCGACAGCCAATGAAGCATTTTTTGAAGTGCGGTCACCATTACAGAAAACGCAGCAGCCAATTTGCGCACAGCAAGCAGCAATGACGACCGGATCAGCGGTGATGTTGATCGAGGGATAAACATTGTTCGAAATAGTGCCTGGAATCTTATGTGTCCACCTTAGCTCGCAGACAGGGGTCTCTGTTTGACATCGCACATGAAAGATGGTAGCTCAGACAGTGCAGCACTCCTTCAGTACCGCACTGGATTGTCAGCCGAGATTATGCGCTCAAGTTCCTGGAGAGGGACTTGAACCCACAACCTTCTGACTCAAGAGGAGTGGGTGCGACCCACTGAGACATGGCTGATACCTTGGTGGCTTTAGAATGTGGAGGGGGTGGCTCCTTGCCATTTGATGCCATTGCTGAAGGCTCCACAACAATCTTGCCCCACGACCTGCCTTTATCCCTCCTCCGACAGACTCGGCTCTGCCGACATAAAGGGCACTCCTGCGTCAGGAGATCACGACCGGCAGCAAACGCACGGCAGCACCCTTGGGACTTCCCACAGCGGCAGTACTGGGCGAGGCGCACAGCGGAATACGTTGCGCGCAGAGCTTCAGTTTCAACGCCGCCCCCGCCCCAAATGGAAACAGTAAGCACCGCGAGATAAGTTGGTTGCGCGCCACGGGAATAGACACTCAATCCCATCCAGCCGAGAACAGACCAACAGCTCACTGTGCATGTGGTCAGCAACTGCTCGAAGTCCAGCCTGCAAGAACATCAAGGGTAAACACAAGGATGGTTAAGCTGCAAGTTCAAAAATCAGAATTAAAAGGCAGTTTCAAAAAGTTAAACTTTAAGTTAGCCAACATTCTGGATTCATGCAAAAAAGTTAGAGCTAAATTAAAAAGGGGACATTTTTTGCAATTGCACAGAAACAATTCTGTTACATGGACAGACTGGAGAAGCTGGGGTTGTTCTCCTTAGAGCAGAGAAGAGTGAGGCAATTTGATGGAGGTGTTCAAAATCATGAGGGGTCTGGACAGAGTAGAGAGAGAGAGAAACTGTTCCCATTGGTGGAAGGGTCGAGAACCAGAGGACACAGATTTAAGGCGATTGGCAGAACAACCAAAGGCCACGAGGGAAAAACTTTTTTCCGCAGCGAGTGGTTAGGATCTGGAATGCACGGCCCGAGAGGGTGGTGGAGGCAGCCTCAATTGTGGCTTTCAAAAGGGAGTTGGATAAGTACCTGAAGGGAAACAATTTCAGGGCTACGGGGAAAGGGCGGGGGAGTGGGAATAGCGGAGGTGCTCCTGCAGAGAGCCGGCACGAGCTCGACGGGCCGAATGGCCTCCTTCTGTGCTGTCACCATTCCATGATTCTAACTCCTTGTACCAGCAGTTGGGGGAGCCCAAACTACAACAACTCACATTTGTATAGCGCCTTCAACGGCGTGAAAACGTTCAAGAAAATTTGACACCGAGCCACACGAGGAGATAATGGGACAGGTGACCAAAAGGTGAGGTCAAAGAGAAAGGTTTTAAGGAGAGTCTTAAAAAAAAAAAAAAGGAGGAAAGAGGTGGAGAGGTTTAGCGAGGGAATTGCAGAGATTAGGGCCCAGGCAGCTGAAGGCACAGCCAGCAATGGTGGAGCTATTAGAAAATCGGGGATGAGCACGAGGCCAGAATTAGAGGAGAACTGGAGGAGGTTACAGAGATGGGGAGGGGAGAGACCATGGAGGGATTTGAAAACAAGGATGAGAACTGTTTTTGAGAAACGCAGTACTGCAGGACCGACAGCCAATGCTGGTCAGCGCGACCAGATCAATCTACGGCCCGTCAAGACCCCACAATCCAGTCCATGAAGCCCCATCCTACTTGTGCTTAGATTTCTTTCCTGCTTCTTTATCCCGTTAGAATTTCCTGAGCTTGCAGGGTTGGAAAGGGGCTTTTCTTTGCGCTGTAGCCGCATTGTTGGGTAAACCCTAAATCAAAATACCAAGAAGCATTAGTATCCACGGCTCCAGATCGCGGCAATGTGACCATTCATTTCAAACACATGGCCTGCCTGGATCCACAGAACACACCCAAGACCTGAAGAGGCAGTAGGTCAGGACAGTTTACACAAGGACATCTCACAGGAGTTTCCTGCTGTATTCCACATTCAAGTGCTGCCAAAGGACCACACGGCAGCTGCCAGTACATGCACCATTCCCCTGCTATCAGCTGCTCTGACAGATAGAAAAGTGGGGGGGGGGGGGGGGGAGGGAGAGAGGAAAGAGACAGAGGGGAGAGAGGAGGAGGAAGGAGGGGAGGGAGGAGACGGGAAAAGTGATGGCAAAGAGAGGGAGAGGAGAAGGAACCAGTGACAAAATGAGAGTAGCAAAGTTGTTGTTGCTGTACGCTTGCACTGGAAAAAAGGTGTGAAGTAGGGGAAGGCTGCACAAGCTGATTAACGGTCCACGATATGATGCTCGTTCAATGGACGTAACCATATGACCGGGGTGTGGGGGCGAGGAGGGAGGCCAGCATAACCCAGAATAGAGAGCCAGAGCTCCACTCACCACGACTGTCTGGGGCAGGGTTCCAACCCTGCACCTAACTCAGGAGGCAGGAACGCTACCACCGAGTCACAGGCCTCACTCCATTGATTTCCTAAAGCCCATTCTTTTGGTACATCCATAGGTTGGGTCTTTCAAAATTTCAGCAGAAAGTGAGCAAGCTCAACACAAGCCATTAGGTTCGCCGTGATCAGAGACAATCCGCCCCCAGGTTTCCCATTGCAACCACCGTTACCGCCGTCAGGGGGGAGAAAGAGAACAAAGTCCAGTTCTGAAAAAACACGCACACTTATTGTGTACAGCATCAGCGGAATCCCAAACTTCCTGCAGCTCGGAGAACTCGGCTTCTCCCAGCGACGGAGACTCGCACACGGACCCGCTTCCAGCTCAACAGAAGCCTACGAGCAAGTGACAAGCAGACGGTGTGCAACCTGAATCGTGACTTAGCGCAGAATAACTTCCTTACCGACCAATTTTTAATTCAGGGAGACCTCAGCTTCAGGACCACCGTTCATCGACGTCCTCTGGAATAAGAGCAGCAACACATTGCTATTGCACAGCGAGGTCAGCTAGCCGTGCTATTACACAGTTTGTGCGCAGACCTCTGGTGCTATTACACAGGAAGCCCAGTTTGTGCGCAGACCTCTGGTGCTATTACACAGGAAGCCCAGTTTGTGCAGACCGCTGGTGCTATTACACAGGAAGCCCAGTTTGTGTGCAGACCGCTGGTGCTATTACACAGGAAGCCCAGTTTGTGCGCAGACCTCTGGTGCTATTACACAGGAAGCCCAGTTTGTGCGCAGACCTCTGGTGCTATTACACAGGAAGCCCAGTTTGTGCGCAGACCTCTGGTGCTATTACACAGGAAGCCCAGTTTGTGCGCAGACCTCTGGTGCTATTACACAGGAAGCCCAGTTTGTGCGCAGACCTCTGGTGCTATTACACAGGAAGCCCAGTTTGTGCGCAGACCGCTGGTGCTATTACACAGGAAGCCCAGTTTGTGCGCAGACCTCTGGTGCTATTACACAGGAAGCCCAGTTTGTGCGCAGACCGCTGGTGCTATTACACAGGAAGCCCAGTTTGTGCGCAGACCTCTGGTGCTATTACACAGGAAGCCCAGTTTGTGCGCAGACCGCTGGTGCTATTACACAGGAAGCCCAGTTTGTGCGCAGACCGCTGGTGCTATTACACAGGAAGCCCAGTTTGTGCGCAGACCTCTGGTGCTATTACACAGGAAGCCCAGTTTGTGCGCAGACCGCTGGTGCTATTACACAGGAAGCCCAGTTTGTGCGCAGACCGCTGGTGCTATTACACAGGAAGCCCAGTTTGTGCAGACCGCTGGTGCTATTACACAGGAGGCCCAGTTTGTGCGCAGACCGCTGGTGCTATTACACAGGAAGCCCAGTTTGTGCGCAGACCGCTGGTGCTATTACACAGGAAGCCCAGTTTGTGCGCAGACCTCTGGTGCTATTACACAGGAAGCCCAGTTTGTGCAGACCTCTGATGCTATTACACAGGAAGCCCAGTTTGTGCACAGACTTCTACTGCTTTTGCGCAGGAAACCCAATTTCTTATGCGCAGACCTCTGGTGCTGGGAGTATCCCTCGTAGGTGCTGCAGGGCTGGGGCAATCCCCCAAAAAAAACCTTCAGAATTCACAATTGCTGCTTTGAGAGTCTCTATTCGCGGGTCTTCCCAGATGCCAGGGAAAAGTCCCATACAAGGCAGTGATGGTCAGTTCTCATACCAGCCCACGCTAACAGGAAGGGGAGGGTGCAGAGGGAACCCGATAGCCAGCAGATTTTGGCAGCACTAGAAAGAGTCGTTGACGCAGGCCTCTTGGCCGCTGTCCGGCCCTTGGAAATCCTCCAACTGTAAATCGAGAACAAAGCTTAAAATCGTGGTGAAAAGCACAAGATTGCATCTGGTTTCTCTGGTGTCTTTGACTTATCAGACAATAGAAGCATAGCCCCGATGAGCTGGAGGCAGGAGCATGCTTAACCTCGGAGGGATCAAAGTCAACAAGGGTTTGGCCATGAGAGTATGTCACGAGGCAGTGATCAACGAAGTGTCAGAAACCTCCCACCACTTTGACGAATCGGACCTTCCCTTACTGCATCGGCGCAGGCCAGAGAGAAGTTCGCCACCCCCCCCCTCCACACACAGCAACCCTTTCAGTCAGGTTGTTTCCTCTAAAAATGAGGAACGAAACTGTGACGCATGTCAAAACAGCATTTAAGGGAGGAATTTACTGGAGGTTGGAGGGCAAATATGATTGTGTTCGGGGAAAAGAAAAAAAGTTTTTGATGCAGGGACACGCAAATCATTTCCCACAACATATTTATTGCACAATAGATCGGTGCATTTTTTTAAAAAATGTCAGAGGACTCCCAACTTCAGCCTCGTTCAAAGCCAATTCAACTCCACAAATGAACAAAGGGCACAACGAGCAGGTTCAGTATCGTGCTGTAATACAGACAGAGACACATGGGTTACAGCACTGATCACACGATCGGATTAAGAAAGAGCCACACTATGAAAGGAGTGTGCGCCCCCCATCTCATCCTTTGGCAGCTCGCCTGGAGGCAAGAGTGCGCACAGAGTTTTATGTCTGCATCGAGACTTTTACAGAATCACAGAATGGTTACACAGCACAGAAGGAGGCCATTCAGCCCGTGCCGGCTCTCTGCAAGAGCACCTCAGCCAGTCTCACTCCCCCACCCTTTCCTCCCAGCCCTGCAATTTTTATTTTCCTTCAGGTACTCATCCAACTCCCTTTTGAAAGCCACGATCGAGTCTGCCTCCACCACCCTCGGGCCGTGCATTCCAGATCCTGACCAGAAAAGCTTTTCCTCATGTCGCCTTTGGTTCTTCTGCCAATCACCTTAAATCTGTGTCCTCTGGTTCTCAACCCTTCCGCCAATGGGAACAGCTTCTTTTATGTAGACCCCTCATGCTTTTGAGCACCTCCATCAAATCGCCTCTCAACCTGCTCCGCTCCGAGAACCCCCCCCATACGGGCGACTTGGCAGAAAAGTACCGCAATCCCTCACTAGCTATAAAACTGCTGGAACTCTGATGAGGCAGCAGCCAGTATATTGCAAGCACAAAATTGTAAGATTCACTGCCCCTTCACACATCTCCACGATCTTCCGGCACAACTGATACTCGCCAGCACCAGTTTAAAAAAAAATGGATTCCTTTTTGATAAGGAAATGTCTTTTAAAAGTCTGGTCTCCGGGTGCTGTTATACTGCCACTTTTTGTTGCCGTGTCGCCCAGTGGCTTCCACATCACAGCAACACAGAACAGGCGACAGTATAACTCGGGTCCTGACCCACTTGGCAGTCTGGCACTGCTGGAGCACAGCCGCGTGCAGTATCAAATCAGTTTGCTCAGGGGCTGGCTGACCACCTGAAGAAAAGTCTTGCATTTATATAGCGCCTTTCGTCACCTCAGGACGCCCCAACCAATAAAAGTACTTGCGAAGTGTAGTCAATTTGCGGCAGCCAATTTGCACACAGCAAGCTCCCACAAACAGCAATGTGATAATGACCAGATCATCTGCTGTTAGTGATGTTGGTTTGAGGGATAAATATTGGCCCAGGACACCAGGGAAGACTCCCCTTCGAAATAGTGCCATGGGATCTTTTACATTCACTTAAGGGGACAGACGGGATCTCAGCTTAACGGCTTATGCGAAAGACGGCACCTCCGACAGTTCAGCGCTCCCTCAGCACTGCACTGGGAGTGTCAGACTCATTTATGCTCTCAGGTCCCCGGAATGGGACTTGAACCCACAACCATCGAACTCCGAGGCAAGTGCACTACCCGCTGGACAACAGACACAAGAGCTTGCAGAGGCGTTTGGCGGTGTCCTTAACACAGAGGGCACAGAACTGTCGACATCAAACACCCCACATTGCTTCTTGCGCCCAGGTACAAAGCGCATCCACCAGACAGAAGCCTCAAACCCAGGTGCAGATAGCTCCATCACAGGCAGACCCCAACACAGACAGAGACAGAGACAGAGACAGAGACAGAGACAGAGAGACAGGAGCAGGAGTAGGCCATACAGCCCCTCGAGCCTGCTCCGCCATTTAATACGATCATGGCTGATCCGATAATGGATTCAGGTCCACTTCCCCACCCACTCCCCATATTGAGCCATAGAAAGCAGGAAGATCCTAGGCTTTTGATCTAGGCTGAAGTGGCTGATCTCATCTCGGGTGGCTGGGGGCAGAAAAGGCGGCCGGCAGGGGGCGGGGGGTAAATGGCACTGCAACCAGCCTCAGAGAAAGAAATGCTCACTCTTAAAATGTCTGAACTGCTGGGCAGACAATACAGTGCATGTAGAAAGAAAAAAAAAAAAGAAAGGATCAGTCACAAAAAACTGAGGTTGGCCAAGGCCACAGGCTCCAGTGGTCGCGACACACCCACGTGACCGGCAGCTCCCAGAGTAAACAGAACAATTGTGGCGTCCCACTAATTTGTGGGAGGCGAGGTGACTCAGCAGCTTTTGTCCCCACCCCCGTCCCGGAGGGCACCGATTCTTCCCGAGGGAAGTAGTTCCACAGTCGCCAGCAATCCGTCACCACACCCTCCTCTGCGAGCAGCAGCGCTGAACCCGCTCGCCCACACGCGTCACGAGATCGCCAGGCTGACGCACACAGCGCCGCACTGTCGGAGGGGCCGGCTTTCAGATGCAACGTTAAACCCCGAGGCCCCGTCTGCCCTTCTCAGCTGGACACCAAAAGGTCCCACGGCACGACGTGAAAGAATAGCAAGGGAGTTCTGCCCGCTGTCCTGGCCCAAGATTTAGCCCCTCAAATGATCACCAATTAAAATAAAATGATCTGGTCATTATCACACTGCTGTTTGTTGGATCTTGCTGTGCGCACATTGGCTGACACGCTTCCTACATTACAAGGGTCGCTACACTGCAAAAAGAATTTCATTGGGTGTAAAGACATCTTAAAAAGGCGCTTATATAAATGAAAGTGTTTCTTTCTGTTAGTGGGGTGGAGTTGCAATACTAGCACACAAGTCACCCATTTTAAGCAGGTTAAAACCTTCATTAAAATGGCAGCTAGCAGAAATGCAATCGTGCAGCACAATTTCAAACAGGACGAGTGGGAAGGCAGGCCAATTTTCCCCCTCATGAATCCTGGGGGGGGGCAAAAGGGCACCGAGCCCAATTGCAGCACCTCAATTAAGATCAGTCAGCTGGGATCGCCAGCTCCGACTGGTTTAGTGCCTTTCCCAACATGCCACAGAAATTGGGCAATAACCACTGAGGACTCGAGAGCTCACTTTACTATTACGTACATCTGGCTCGGTAGCATTTAATTTACTGGGTTGGAATTAATCATTCCACTTCCCCCACCCATTGGCCAACCAACTGATGACACACCGTCTGGCCATCAGTTTCACAGGGGGAGAAAATGCAAAGGAAGGAGTAAGAATGAGGCACAACAAAATTACTATCGATTGGTAATTTTACAACCGTGAGCAGCATTCTCTCTCATTCCACCCCTTGCCAAAAAAAAATCAAAAAAAAAGGGACTAGAAAATGAAAAGGCATGTTCTACACAAACAGCCTGATTTCCCCCAGAGTACCTGTGACTAGCCACACCCTGGTAGAAACAGGAGGCAACCATTCCACATTTTAATGAGATCATGGCTGATCGATCTCTCATCTCCATTGAGCAGCCTTGGTTCCAGATCCCTTAATACCCTTGCCTAACCAAAAAAATCAATCTCCACTTCGAAATGTTCAATCGACCCCCAGCCTCAACAGCTTTTTGGAGGGGGGGTGTGGGGGGAAAAGAGAGAGTTCCAGATTCCCACTGCCCTGAGGGGAAGTGCTTCTTGGTAGCACCCCTGAATGGGCTGGCTCTAATTTTAAGGTTATGGACTCCCCCACCAGAGGAAATGGTTTCTCTCTCAGTATTTATAGACACAACAAATTATATTTTGTGGGGGGGGGGGGGGGGGGGGTGAATATTAATCTTTAAAGACAGTCAAGTTAATAGTGCAACACTATAGTGATTCATTCACTTCCAATATCAATTGGATGGCATTCTGCAAAGCTGTGTCACCATACAATAGTTATTGTACGCCCAACAAAAGCAGCATTAGTAATTACATTTAGCTCGTTACACAAATTTCATGTTTCTGTGACACCCCCAGTCAGCTAGCTACACCAAGTGGAAATGAAGCACTTGGTCACTTGCAAGGAATTTAACATTCTCGGTGAGCAAAGCAGATGCCTGAATTTCTCAAGTCCGGCAATGGTTGAGCACCATCGTGTCGAGCTGGATTTACACCCACTAGCCTCAATTCAGCCAGCTCCCACTAAGAGTTATGCTGATAGAATGGGGAGGGGAGGAAAAATAAATAAATCACGGTCCAAGTCAGTGCCTTCACTTCTCTTACTTTGCACATGGTCATCAATGACAACATGCAGATTCGGGAAGGTCTTATTTTTAGACCCCCGCCCCACCCCCCCCCCCCCACATCCTCTCCAGTTCCCGCTCCTCCGTTTAAGGCCCTTCCTAAAACCAACGTCTTCAACCAAACTTTTATAGTCACATCCTCCATCTCCTCCAGCTCGGCATACTTTGACAAAAACTAAATTTATTATGCATCTGCGAAATGTCTTGGGGATCAGCTCCTGCGTTGAAGGCACTATATAAAAGTTGTGGTTGCAATACATTACGGGGTTATAAAATTGCACTTAAGGCAATAAACGGCGTTGCTGTGGGATACGTATTCTTTAATCGCACACTCAAAATGCTCACTGCAACCAAGGTTTGGAAGGACAAAGTCGGCTAATGTTTTTCCACCGTTCAAATGGAAACCTCCCCCCCCAACCCATCCACACACACGAGTGGCTGCAAAGTGTGTGAACACTGCAACTAGTTACCGAGTTGAGAGAGGAAGCAAAGAAACAAAGTGTGTGTGGATGGTTCTCACACCTCCCACCAGTCACAGAGCAGCACCCTGCCCGACTGTAAATGGACATAGCGGTTCACATTTGCTACATTTAAAAAACCTTCTGCCCCACTCCCCAAACTATTGCTGAGCCTCCAACTTAGGATTAGAAAAAAAAAAAGAGCTTACATTTATTTAGCACCTTTCACATCCTCAGGACGTCCCAAGGTGCTTGACAGCCAATGAAGTAGTTTCAAAGTGCAGTCACTTGTTTTGAATGTGGCAGCAAAAAGTGCACACAGCAAGATCCCACAAACAGCAATGAGATAAATGACCAGATTAGACATTTCAGGGAACCAATCCATGCCAGCCTCCAGAGTGCAGTGAAAACCAGCCAACTAGACTGGTCTCCCTCTCCAACAGGCTTCCCAGGATGCATGGGAGGGGTGGGAGGGATTTAATTTAAATAACTAGCAAAAGAAAATGTACTTTTTAAAAAAAAAACAGAAAAATGCTAGAAATACACAGCAGGTCTGGCAACACCTGGAGAGAAAAGAGGCTGGGTTAATGTTTAGGCAGAGCCAAAGGATTTCACTCAAAACAGTGGCATTTCTTTACACATATGGACTGTGTGTATTTTGAGAATTATCGGCTTCAGATTTTCATCTCACCCCAATTTATTTGCGTTCAATTCTCTTGTGGGAGTTTGAAACCACCACCTTCAACAGATCAGAATATAAAGCAATGAACGCCATAGGTCCAACAGCACATGGGAGCCAGCATTCCATACATGCAAATTATGGGGATAGGAAGGGTGCAAAACAATGCCCCGTTATAAGTGCCTTCTGATAAGGGCGGGGGGGGGGGGGGGGGGGGGGGAAGGGGGTTGCTACCAGATGCACACAATAAGAACTCAAATTTGGAGAGCAAGTAGGGTGGCCAAATCTGGCTGGACATAACCAGGGTAGGTGCAGGACCTCCCACCTTCAACTGCCCCACCAGCTCAAACAGCCTCTTCCCCCCCCACCCCGTCAATTTATATTGCAACTAATAAATTCAAGTGTTCAAATAAATAGCAGGGGGGGGGGGGGGGGGGGGTGAACTTAATCTTAAATTCCTGGAGAGTTGGCAACCCCAGGGGCAAGGCCCAGCAGTCACAGACGTCCACTTGTAACACTTAGCGCCCCAAAGAGAGCACCAATAAAATGTCAACATGGGCCTGCCGGGGACTGGAAAAGGGCACCTAGGAGTTAAACAAGCAGGTTAAAATGGAGTGTGGTGACTGCATCCAGCTAGAAGCACCACACTATTTTTTTTTAAATTGAAAAGGAGGATTTCATTTTTTTTTTTTTTTAAATATAAATACCAAGCAGCGATTTATCTGAACTATTAAACGATAACCTCGCTGCACATGGATTGCTGGATGAAGCCCACATTAGCTCAGCTAACCACCCTCATCAATAAATCCAACTGACAATCTAATGCAGTCGTTCCCAAAACCCAATCGGCTGTATCAAAAACACACACGCGCACGCACACGAAGAAATAGCAACAGGAGAAGGCCATTCAGCCCCTTGAGCCTGCTCCACCATTCAATGAGATCATGGCTGATCTGGCCTCAACACCACTTTCCTGCTTGCTCCCCATAAGCATTGACTTCCTGCTTTCCTCTCCGCCCATCTCAGGGTCTCCCTCTCCCATGTCTGCATCCATCCTACTCTTAGTCACTGGTTTGTCTCTCCCCTACCCCCGGACAGGTATGTTGTCGGGCTCTCTCCTCCAACCCCACCCCCTGGTTAGCTCTCCAACCTCCGCTGGTCTCCACCCGCTCCCATGCTTACTTGCTCCTTTTTTCCCCCGGCTCACCATCTCGCTTGTGTTTCTTTTCTCCACCTCCTAATCCGCTCAAGTTTCGATTCCTTGTCGCGGGCCTCTCCCTATTCTGCTCCATCCCATCTCCTTCGCCGCTTCACTCTCTAAAACCCTTCCTTCATCCTTCCGATGCTCACATGGCCCGCTGATTTCCCCTTCCTTTGCTCTCGCCATTTACTTTCTCCTCCCCCCCCCCCCACCGACCTCCGCTGCACCACTTTGCGCTGTTCCGAGTAATACGGAATAGGATTGTGGGGCCATTGCAACTGGCACAGCCAAAACTGGCATCGTGGAAAACCGTGGGGGGCACAGAGGGAAGAGAACAAAGCCAGCCAGCACTGCTATTCGTGATTGCTATCCAACGACCCCACAGTGCAGGAAGCCACTGCAGTGCCTCCCATGGCTAAATAGCCTGGGGTTTCTATCCAGGCACACACTTGAAGCATTGGGCGAGGTACCAGAGGGTTCCCAGCATTGGCTCTGGAGAGCCCGCACAGACTCGATGGACCAAATGGCTTCCCTCCTGTGCTGTACTATCTTACGATGCCAACTGTACCCCAACAGGAGGGGGCAGAAGGGGAAAAGAGAGCAGTACCAGTATCCCTTCAGGTTGGAAGCAAACCCCTCCCACCTCACCACAAATAAAATAGCTAGCTGGCGAAAAGAGTTTATTCAAAGCAGCTTCTGCACAGCTACACTCCACAAGTCAGACACACAAGACCACCAACACATCTTGGCAACTGTGCAAATGTTGTTGGTGAGTTTCCATTCTTGCTGCTACATTTCTGGTGTGACAATTCTACATTTAGCCCTTTTTAAAAGGTGTAACCAATGGTTTATATATAGAAGTGAACTCGAGAGGGGGGGGGGGGAAGGGGTGGGCAGGGAAGAGAAATAATTTCATCCGATCAGTTTGTTTTAAAAAAAAGTATTTACAGGATTGCAGCATCGCACTACCATTCAGACACTGACCGAGGAGAAAAGGCCATTAGTGGCAAAAAAAAACAGACACAGGTTCCGTTACTTAAATCACTGGCCTAGTCCCACAGGAGGGTACTAAAGCAGAAATGAGTTAATCTTTCTGTTGCATGCATTTCTGCAAAGCCCAATTGGACAGAAGTGTTCAGCAGGCATCAAATGACAAGCATTGCATCAGCTTACTGAAAAGACAAGAGAAATAAAAACGCAAAAACAACCCCACACCTACTTCCTGAAACAGCCCATGGTAACCTCCTCTCCGATGAACCCCCGGTGGGCAACCATTGTGAAATATTATAGGGGCATTTAAAAATCCTTTGCTTGGAACAAGTTTAGAAAAATGAGCAATGGAGGAAAATAAGGCTATGTACTGGGTGGGGCAGTTGGAAGTAGGAGGAGATCATGTGATGAAACCTCCAAAGTTGGCAACCAGAGCATCATTGCCGGGGGGGGGGGGGGGGGGGGGGGGGGGGGGGAAGAGAGAGCAGGAGAGCACAAAAGAAAAAGGGAAGAGTTTAAAAAAAAGAGTAACCAATGTAAAGAAAAAAATGTATGGTTAAGCTCGCGGCAAAAATGTGTCTGCCCATTTCCCACAATGCAGAGCAGCCCATGGAGTTGGGGGAAAGCATCATCCCACATAGAACAAATAAAGGACCCTCGACATCCCTAAAACAGGGAAGTGTGCAAATAACCTTTTCCAACAAAGGCAGCTCAGGTAAGGCGTTGGCCCCTCGAGCTTTGTTGTTGCTAGTACGGGCATTAAAAATAATGGCAAGCCGCAATGGGCAGATACACCTGGACGGTCTGTGGCTGCACTGAAGTGGAACCATAGGGCGGAGAAGGAAAAGTGGGGTGCAATGTGCGACAGGCCTACATTCTGTGGGATTATCCGACGCAAGGTTATAACACTACAACTAGAAAGCTCACCCTGGAGACTTTCTGGGTGGCAATAGGCTTCCACGTGATGAGTTTGATGCAACCTTTTCCCTTCAAATCATAAACCTCGCCCCGATGCCACGCTATCTCCAAACACAAGTCGTCGCAAGACAAAACCACCTCGCCGCAACGTGAAAAAAAGGTCAACAGCCTCGGGCAACGGCAATCAACACTGGCTGTGCACACCACAGATCGAAGCATCACCATTCACGTATTTGAATACACGGCACAGTGAAGCTTTGTTAGTGAACAGTTAATGGAAAATTAGGGGTCACCTTCGAGCACGAGGACAGAGACGTTTGCGTGAAAAGGAAAAAAAAAAAAAGAGGCATCAATGAATTCAGTTCCAAGGGCACCACTTGACACGTTGTTTAAAACAATCGGGTCCTGGGAAGGCAACGGACACACTACATAGCGGGCAAGACGTCAGCAGAGAAATGAGGACATCCTTCATCACAAGGATGTCAGAGGGGCTTGGCCTTCAAGAATTGTCTGAACTTCCATGAACAAACTTCTGTGCACACAGGATCTCACCCTGATGTTCTGACTGGTTCAAGCCAACATACCATTACCCCAATGGCTGTAGGTGTAAATGCCTTGCCCAATGTAATCATCTCTCTCTCGAACCCATTATAGAAATCCAACATGGCAGAGACATTGTGTAAGTGGCCCCTCGTCCCCATTTCTCCAAGACCATCCCACCCCTGCTCACGATGACAACAGCATCCATTTCAGGACTTTCAAAGGCCTTCCAGTTAGCAGTCATGACACATCAGTGATCAATAGAACACCTCCCCCACTTTCCATCCCATCCCTCATGCTGGGGTATGGCCCATGATCTCATCCCAGACAGTGAGCACCAGTTTTATTGGAGGGAGGGGAGAGAGAGAGAGAGAGAGAGAGAGAGAGAGAGAGAGAGAGAGAAGGGGGGGGGGGGGGGGGGGGGGAAAGAGAGAAAAGAAAAACCACCATTGCCTGGGGACAGAGAGACAATGAATGGCCTGACCTGAACAGAAATTCTGGACCCAACCAGTGTGACACTAAAAAGTAACCTCCAGTAACGCAATGGAGCACTTTTTCCCCCCAAAGCCACAAGACGACAATCTCACTTCGACTTATCGGATTGAAAAGACACACGACCAACCCCTCAAAATTTCCAGAAGCGTCCAGTTTATGCACAGGGAGAAACAAAATGCTTCTCAGAATGGTCAAGTTGACACCGCACATTTCACCAGCAGGAGACGAAACGAGCAACATGAAAATAAATAGGAACGGCATGGACGGAATGGAGAAAGAGTGATACCACTCCATGACCCCCAACACTATGTTAAACATTTATTCGCACCTGGCTTGGAGGCAATTCTGTGTCGCAAATTCACGTCAACTGAAGTGGAGCTGACCCCATCCAATACCCACTTGCATTTGCCTGCGGGAATTTTCAGCTTGCGAGGAAAAAAAAACCTGACATTCCTGTTTGTAAACAATGCAGGCGTGTCGCAGGACACAGAAAATAAATGATATTGCTATGCGACACAAACAAATAATTTACAATCCAGCAAACCTTCAACACCATCCCGCTCACAAAAACATCCTATTGCCCCCACAGGAAATCCTATTACCCCCTCGGCCCTCAAAATACTATTCCCTTACACAGTCCCATTTTATCACAAAATCCTATTTCCCAACCCTCAGACAAAAACAAACAAAATCCGATGCCCCCCACCCCACACAAATAATATTTCTCTCCCACACAAAACAATCCAATTCTTGCTCACAACAAAAAACTGTCCTTTTTTAAAATCCCAAAACAATCCTATTTTCTCACACAGTTTCCACTTACAAAACAATCCTATTTTCTCTCTCGCTCTCTCTCACACAGCTTCCACTCTCAATCCTATTTTTCCTCGCACACAGCATTATTTCCCACCCAGAGCTAGGGCTGAATATCAAACATGACTAAACACAGGTTCAGCCCTCGACCGATCGACCATCCCCAGCACAGTCGGACCGGGTGATTTCCACCCCCCCACCCTCCCAAAAAAAACACAAATCTTTGTCCACGTAGCTGTTCCCTTGGTAAAGTGGAGTTGCTAGTTTCAATGTTGACACAGACACAGCGTTTTGTTGGGGCGGGGGAAGAGAAGAAGCGAATGATGCAGCAAAGTACAGCACGAATAATCTCAATTGACTGTAGCGGTAAAGACTTTGTAAAAAAAAAAGAGAGCCTAAGAAATGTTTTAAGTGAGTGGGCGCAATACTCGATTTAAAACCAAAAAAAACGCAGTTAAAATACATTAGTTTTTTAAAAAAAGCTTTCTCGACGGATTCCAGACGAACATTTGCCAAATTTCTCTTTTGCAAAAAAAGTCGATACACAAAAAAGCCACCCCCCCGGCAAAATATGTTTTTTTAAACACTTAACCCTTCGCCATTTCTGCTCATTTCTCCAAAACCGAGGAAATTAACGCGGCGAAAGTAACAAGAAACTGACACTCACCCAAAACAATAAGTTAAATATGAACATCAAGTACTTGACGCATTTCATTCCTCCTTCTAGAGCCATGTTTCACTTGGGTCGAATCTCTGCTAGCGGATTAAAAACAGATAGTTAAAAACAGCTTTAATATGTCAAAAGGAGGTCCGGGGAAAAAAGCCAGCACCACAGCTTAAAGACGTGGCTGGAAAAAGAGGAAAGAAATTCAACCCCAGCCATGTTTCTCTACAATCTGGCACAACAAGCAGTCTGAACATTTACCATTCAATCTTAAATTCACGAGAAAGCAGACCACACCAAGGTAACACTTCACAAGTAAACAGAACTGAAAGTCCAAAATGCCTACCTCAAACCCACAACACTTTGTTACAGAAAGACTTATCAGACTGAAGCGCCTATGCGACTCAAACACCTTTTTTCCAATCCCCTGATCTGACGTCAGGCCACTGCGATTACAACTTAAAGGGACAGTACCTTCACACACACAGACAAATAAATACAAACCCACGCCACTACGCCACCCCGGGAGCAGAGGCACAGAAGAACCGCGAGGGACCGATCCCCTTCCAAACTCCTCGACCTGTGCTGTCAGGGGAGGCTAGAGCAACGCAAAGGGCACTTTAACTTTGAAAGAAGGTGGGTGAAAGAGGGTCTTTGCAGAAGTGTGCAGGTGTTAAGTGACACGGATAAGGTGAAACATAGAAACATAGAAAATAGGTGCAGGAGTCGGCCATTCGGCCCTTCGAGCCTGCACCGCCATTCAATGAGTTCATGGCTGAACATGCAGCTTCAGTACCCCATTCCTGCTTTCTCGCCATACCCCTTGATCCCCCTAGTAGTAAGGACGACATCTAACTCCTTTTTGAATATATTTAGTGAATTGGCCTCAACAACTTTCTGTGGTAGAGAATTCCACAGGTTCACCACTCTCTGGGTGAAGAAGTTTCTCCTCATCTCGGTCCTAAATGGCTTACTCCTTATCCTAAGACTGTGACCCCTGGTTCTGGACTTCCCCAACATTGGGAACATTCTTCCTGCATCTAACCTGTTTAAACCCGTCAGAATTTTAAACGTTTCTATGAGATCCCCTCTCATTCTTCTGAACTCCAGTGAATACAAGCCCAGTTGATCCAGTCTTTCTTGATATGTCAGTCCCGCCATCCCGGGAATCAGTCTGGTGAACCTTCGCTGCACTCCCTCAATAGCAAGAATGTCCTTCCTCAAGTTAGGAGACCAAAACTGTACACAATACTCCAGATGTGGCCTCACCAAGGCCCTGTACAACTGTGGCAACATCTCCCTGCCCCTGTACTCAAATCCCCTCGCTATGAAGGCCAACATGCCATTTGCTTTCTTAACCGCCTGCTGTACCTGCATGCCAACCTTCAATGACTGATGTACCATGACACCCAGGTCTCATTGCACCTCCCCTTTTACTAATTTGTCACCATTCAGATAATAGTCTGTCTCTCTGGTTTTTACCACCAAAGTGGATAACCTCACATTTATGCACATTATACTTCATCTGCCATGCATTTGCCCACTCACCTAACCTATCCAAGTCACTCTGCAGCCTCATAGCATCCTCCTCGCAGCTCACACTGCCACCCAACTTAGTGTCATCCGCAAATTTGGAGATACTACATTTAATCCCCTCGTCCAAATCATTAATGTACAATGTAAACAGCTGGGGCCTCAGCATAGAACCTTGCGGTACCCCACTAATCACTGCCTGCCATTCTGAAAAGTACCCATTTACTCCTACTCTTTGCTTCCTGTCTGACAACCAGTTCTCAATCCACGTCAGCACACTACCCCCAATCCCATGTGCTTTAACTTTGCACATCAATCTCTTGTGTGGGGCCTTGTCGAAAGCCTTCTGAAAGTCCAAATATACCACATCAACTGGTTCTCCCTTGTCCACTCTACTGGAAACATCCTCAAAAAATTCCAGAAGATTTGTCAAACATGATTTCCCTTTCACAAATCCATGCTGACTTGGACCTATCATGTCACCTCTTTCCAAATGCGCTGCTATAACATCCTTAATAATTGATTCCATCATTTTACCCACTACTGAGGTCAGGCTGACCGGTCTATAATTTCCTGTTTTCTCTCTCCCTCCTTTTTTAAAAAGTGGGGTTACATTGGCTACCCTCCACTCCATAGGAGGGTAGCCAATAGGTGAGAGCACAATTTTAAAGTAAGCAGTGACATTGAGGCAAGTGGGTCATAGGTTCAATGTACAAAGAGTGGGCGTCACTCGCAATGGACTCACAACCACAGTACTGAGGGAGCGCTGCATTGTCGGAGGGGCAGTACTGAGGGAGCGCCGCACTGTCGGAGGGGCAGTACTGAAGGACTGCCGCACTGTCGGAGGGGCAGTACTGAGGGAGCGCCGCACTGTCGGAGGGGCAGTACTGGGGGAGAGCTGTACTATCGGAGGAGCAGTACCGAGGGAGCGCCACACTGTCGGAATAGCAGTACTGAGGGAGTGCTGCATTGTGGGAGTGGCAGCACTGAGGGAGAGCCGCACTGTCGGAGGGGCAGTATTGAGGGAGTGCCACACTGTCGGAGGGGCAGTACTGAGGGAGCGCCGCACTGTGGGAGGGTCAGTACTGAGGGAGCGCTGCATTGTAGGAGTGTCAGTACTGAGGGAGAGCCACACTGTCGGAGGGGCAGTACTGAGGGACTGCTGCACTGTCAGAGGGGCAGTACTGAGGGAGCGCCGCACTGTCGGAGGGGCAGTACTGGGGGAGAGCTGTACTGTCGGAGAGGCAGTACCAAGGGAGCGCCACACTGTCGGAATAGCAGTACTGAGGGAGTGCTGCATTGTGGGAGTGGCAGCACTGAGGGAGAGCCGCACTGTCGGAGGGGCAGTACTGAGGGAGCGCTGCACTGTCGGAGGGGCAGTACTCAGGGAGCAATGCGCTGTCTGAGGGGCAGTACTGAGGGAGCCCCGCACTGTTGGAGGCGTAATACTGAGGGAGCGCCGCACTGTCGGAGGGTCAGTACTGAGGGAGCGCCGCACTGTCGGAGGTGAAGTACTGAGGGAGTGCCGCACTGTCGGAGGGGCAGTGCCGAGGGAGTGCCGCACTGTCGGAGGGGCAGTACTGAGGGAGTGCCGCGCTGTCGGAGGGGCAGTACTGAGGGAGTGCTGCACTGTCGGAATGGCAGCCTGTTAAACCGATGTTAAGCCCTGTCTGCTCTCTCAGGCGGACATAAAAGATCGGATGGCATTATGTTGTACAAGAGCAGGGAGTTCTTCCCGGTGTCCTGGGGCCTATATTCATCCCTCAACCAACATCACTAAAACAGATGATCCGATCATTATCTCATTGCTGTTTGTGGGAGCTTGCTGTGCACAAATTGGCTGCCGTGTTTCCAACATTACAACAGTGTCTACACTTCAAAAGTACTTCATTGGCTGTAAAGCACTTCGGAATGTCTTGAGGTCGTGAAAGGTGCTATATAAATGCAAGTCTCTCTATCTTTCGTGCAGGACGAAACCTTAAAAGTCAGTTCGATGCAGTGATGTGGGGCAGGGAACTGTAGATTTTTGTTAAGGATGGATGAGATCAGATGGGCCGAATTATTTCCCAATCTTGGCTGACACTTTCATGCAATACTGAGTGAGTGCAGCATTGACTGAGGGTTCTCTGTTTCAGCTGGAGGCCGGGTGGGTGCGGGGAATTCTGGGCTATGAACTTCGCCGTGACCTCAGTCAGTACTGCTGTGCGATTGGTTGACAGAGATGGAGTGGAAGCAGGGGGCGCTCATTTGAAATCCAGCTATTTAAAGGGTCTAACAATGTGGCTGAGAGTGGTGATTTGCAGTCAAAAGTGGTGGGGTTTACTTAGTGCTCTTTATTAGCATTGAAAATGGAAGATGGTGAAACACTGAGGAACATCATGCAACTCTGTAAGATGTAACTGATGTAAAGCAATGCCCTACCTACAGGCCTTTCGACAGTACCGTTCTTGTTATTTGAGTTGTCAGTTTTTCGGGGGGGCTGCATCAGCCATTTTGAAGTTGACTTTTCGTTTTGTTTTGCATAGGTGAGAATGACCATAATTTCAACATGAGATCAGAAGTGCAGTTCCTAAGTGAAAGTTGGCATGTCTTAGCTTGTGAAATATTATCAGCAATGATATGATGTTGCATGATATTGCGATGAGTGTGCTTTCACTGTCATGTTGTCTCTTGCTCATGTCAGGGGCACCAACATATTTGGAAAATGTGTCACACTTAGACCTGATTGGCTCAAATCTCAGATTCATAAAACAGCAACAAATTGCAGTGAAACTGATGGGAAATGTCACAATCAAAAGCAGAAATGAAAATGGTTGTTCAGGAAGTTCAAAAGCTACAGAACATAAATGTGCAGTCAGCAAACAATAAGCGAAAAGAGAAAAATAAATGAAATTGCAGCAAGTACGCTTCGAAACTCTTTTCAGCTTTCATCGTGTTACCACAGAAACAGCGAGGTCCCGTGAGATAAATGACCAGTTCATCGATTTTTTTGTGATGTTGATTGAGGGATAACTATTTCTGAAGGGGAAGTCATGTTTGACAAATTTGCTGGAATGATTTGAGGATATAACGAATAGAGTGGATAAAGGGGAACCAGTGGATGTGGTGTATTTGGACTTCCAGATGGCATTTGACAAGGTGTCACATAAAAGGTTACTGCACAGGATAAAAGTTCGCGGGGTTGGGGGTAATATATTAGCATTGACAGAGGATTGGCTAACTAATAGAAAACCTAGAAACATCGAAAATAGGTGCAGGAGTAGGCCATTCGGCCCTTCGAGCCTGTACCACCATTCAATAAGATCATGGCTGATCATTCAACTCAGTACCCCTTTCCTGCTTTCTCTCCATACCCCTTGATCCCTTTAGCCGTAAGGGCCACATCTAACTCCCTCTTGAATATATCCAATGAACCGGATCAAGACCTAGCTCTGTCAAGCCCGTGTGGTGGCTGGTGTGCAACGGCCACCTCACGTTAAAATAATCCATACACAGGCATCTTCCACCCTTTAGTATGTAGTTCTGGACCTAGATTGTCAGGTCCTTTATTGAAACACCTGTGAATTCCTCTATTTTTTGTGTGGCAGCAGGTCATCCTCGATACAAGGGACTGCCAAATACTATACTATATCCAATGAACTGGCATCAACAACTCTCTGCGGTAGGGAATTCCACAGGTTAACAACTCTGAGTGAAGAAGTTTCTCCTCATCTCAGTCCTAAATGGCTTACCCCTTATCCTTAGACTGTGTCCCCTGGTTCTGGACTTTTCCAACATCGGGAACATTCTTCCTGCATCTAACCTGTCCAGTCCCATCAGAATTTTATATGTTTCTATGAGATCCCCTCCCATCCTTCTAAACTCCAGTGAGCACATGCCCAGTCGATCCAGTCTCTCCTCTTATGTCAGTCCTGTCATCCCGGGAATCAGTCTGGTGAACCTTCGTTGCACTCCCTCAATAGCAAGAACGTCCTTCCTCAGATTAGGAGACCAAAACTGAACACAATATTCCAGGTGAGGCCTCACCAAGGCCCTGTACAACTGCTCCTATGTTCAAATCCCCTAGCTATGAAGGCCAACATACCATTTGCCTTCTTCACAGCCTGCTGTACCTGCATGCCAACGGTCAATGACTCATGTACCATGACACCCAGGTCTCGTTGCACTTCCCCTTTTCCTAATCTGCCGCCATTCAGATAATATTCTGCCTTTGTGTTTTTGCCCCCAAAGTGGATAACCTCACATTTATCCATATTATACTGCATCTGCCATGCATTTGCCCACTCACCTAACCCGTCCAAGTCACCCTGCAGCCTCTTCGCGTCCTCCTCACAGCTCACACAACTACCCAGCTTAGTGTCATCTGCAAACTTGGAGATATTACACTCAATTCCTTCATCTAAAACAGAGAGTGGGGATAAATGGTTCATTCTCGGGTTGGCAATCAGTAACCAATGGTGTGCCGCAGGGATCAGTGCTGGGACCCCAGCTATTTACAATCTATATTAACGACTTGGATGAAGGGACTGAGTGTAATGTAGCCAAGTTTGCTGACGATACAAAGATGGGAGGAAAAGCAATGTGTGAGGAGGACACAAAAAACCTGCAAAAGGACATAGACAGGCTCGGTGAGTGGGCAAAAATTTGGCAGATGGAGTATAATGTTGGAAAGTGTGAGGTTATGCACCTTTGCAGAAAAAAAATTGAAGAGCAAGTTATTATTTAAATGGAGAAAGATTGCAAAGTGCTGCAGTACAGCAGGACCTGGGGGTACTTGTGCATGAAACACAAAAGGATAGTATGCAGGTACAGCAAGTGATCAGCAAGGCCAATGGAATCTTGGCCTTTATTGCAAAGGGGATGGAGTACAAAAGCAGGGACAAGTACTTTGGTTTGGTATTCACTAAGGAGGACACAAACAACCTTCCGGATATAAAAGGGGTCAGAGGGTCTAGTAAGGAGGAGGAACTGAGGGAAATCTTTATTTGTCGGGAAATTGTGTTGGGGAAATTGATGGGATTGAAGGCCGATAAATCCCCAGGGCCTGATGGACTGCATCCCAGAGTACTTAAGGAGGTGGCCTTGGAAATAGCGGATACATTGACAGTCATTTTCCAACATTCCATTGACTCTGGATCAGTTCCTATCGAGTGGAGGGTAGCCAATGTAACCCCACTTTTTAAAAAAGGAGGGAGAGAGAAAACAGGGAATTATAGACCGGTCAGCCTGACCTCAGTAGTGGGTAAAATGATGGAATCGATTATTAAGGATATCATAGCAGCGCATTTGGAAAATGGTGACATGATAGGTCCAAGTCAGCATGGATTTGTGAAAGGGAAATCATGCTTGACAAATCTTCTGGAATTTTTTGAGGATGTTTCCAGTAAAGTGGACAAAGGAGAACCAGTTGATGTGGTATATTTGGACTTTCAGAAGGCTTTCGACAAGGGCCCACACAAGAGATTAATGTGCAAAGTTAAAGCACATGGGATTAGGGGTAGTGTGCTGACGTGGATTGAGAACTGGTTGTCAGACAGGAAGCAAAGAGTAGGAGTAAATGGGTACTTTTCAGAATGGCAGGCAGTGACTAGTGGGGTACCGCAAGGTTCTGTGCTGAGGCCCCAGCTGTTTACATTGTACATTAATGATTTAGACGAGGGGATTAAATGTAGTATCTCCAAATTTGCGGATGACACTAAGTTGGGTGGCAGTGTGAGCTGCGAGGAGGATGCTATGAGGCTGCAGAGTGACTTGGATAGGTTAGGTGAGTGGGCAAATGCATGGCAGATGAAGTATAATGTGGATAAATGTGAGGTTATCCACTTTGGTGGTAAAAACAGAGAGACAGACTATTATCTAATGGTGACAGATTAGGAAAAGGGGAGGTGCAAAGAGACCTGGGTGTCATGGTACATCAGTCATTGAAGGTTGGCATGCAGGTACAGCAGGCGGTTAAGAAAGCAAATGGCATGTTGGCCTTCATAGCGAGGGGATTTGAGTACAGGGGCAGGGAGATGTTGCCACAGTTGTACAGGGCCTTGGTGAGGCCACACCTGGAGTATTGTGTATAGTTTTGGTCTCCTAACTTGAGGAAGGACATTCTTGCTATTGAGGGAGTGCAGCGAAGATTCACCAGACTGATTCCCGGGATGGTGGGACTGACCTATCAAGAAAGACTGGATCAACTGGGCTTGTATTCACTGGAGTTCAGAAGAATGAGTGGGGACCTCATAGAAACGTTTAAAATTCTGACGGGTTTAGACAGGTTAGATGCAGGAAGAATGTTCCCAATGTTGGGGAAGTCCAGAACCAGGGGTCACAGTCTAAGGATAAGGGGTAAGCCATTTAGGACCGAGATGAGGAGAAACTTCTTCACCCAGAGAGTGGTGAACCTGTGGAATTCTCTACCACAGAAAGTAGTTGAGGCCAATTCACTAAATATATTCAAAAGGGGGTTAGATGAAGTCCTTGCTACTCGGGGGATCAAGGGGTATGGCGAGAAAGCAGGAAGGGGGTACTGAAGTTTAATGTTCAGCCATGAACTCATTGAATGGCGGTGCAGGCTAGAAGGGCTGAATGGCCTATTCCTGCACCTATTTTCTATGTTTCTATGTTTCTATGTAAGTCTTGCTACAGCTATATAAGGTATTGGTGAGGTCACACCTGGAATACTGCGTGCAGTTTTGGTTTCCATATTTAAGAAAGGATATACTTGCTTTGGAGGCAGTTCAGAGAAGGTTCACCAGCTTGATTCCGTAGATGAGGGGGTTGACTTATGAAGAAAGGTTGAGTCGGTTGGACCTCTACTCATTGGAATTCAGAAGAATGAGAGGTGATCTTATCGAAACGTATAAGATTATGAGGGGGCTTGACAAGATGGATGCAGAGAGGATGTTTCCACTGATAGGGGAGACTAGAACTAGAGGGCATGGTCTTAGAATAAGGGGCCGCCCATTTAAAACTGAGATGAGGAGTAATTTCTTCTCTGAGAGGGTTGTAAATCTGTTGAATTCGCTGCCTCAGAGAGCTGTGGAAGCTGGGTCATTGAATAAATTTAAGATAGAGATCGACAGTTACTTCACCGATAATGGAATAAGGGGTTATGGGGAGCGGGCAGGGAAGTGGAGCTGGGTCCATGATTGGATCAGCCATGATTATATTAAATGGCGGAGCAGGCTTGAGGGCCCGTGTGGCCTACTCCTGCTCCTATTTCTTATGTTCTTATGTTCTATTGGCCAGGATGACTGCCTTAGTCTTCTTCGAAATAGTGCCATGGGATATTTTACATCCACCTGAGAGAGCAGACAGGGCCTCGGTTTAACGTCTCCTCTGAAAGACGGCACCTCCAACAGAACAGCACCCACTCGTACTGCACTGGGAGTGACGGCCTGGATTTATTTATGTGCTCAAGTTCCTGGTGTGGGACTTGAACTCACAACCTTCTGACTCAAAGTGCGATCGAATGAGCCACACCTGACGCCACAACAAGGAAGATTCTTGGGATAGGAGCTGATGTGAAAACATAACCAGTCCAATATCTTGAAGGCAGAATCAGAAGTCGGAGCTGTGTGGAGTACAGGTTGCCCAGGATCGCCAGGGCTGAGCAGATTCAGGAAAGTGACTGGAGGGCTAGCCGTTGACCCTGTAGATGTCAATTTCAGGCTGAGCGGCCCCCGGCCTGCGAGCACCATGGGAGCAGGCCGGGGAGCGGAAGGAGCAGCGTGACGACATACCACTCCAGGGAGCAGCACGTGCTGGAGCAGGAGAGCAACGGCAGTGGAAAGGGACGTCACCAAGATCCAGATTGGAGCGTGAGCAGGTACAGCAGGAGCGGCGAGGTCGGGGCGAAGGAACGGCGAGAGATTGTGGAGGGACGTGATCGGGGCCCAGGGGAGGCGCGAGTTCGGGGCCAGGGGTCCAGGGGCAGCATGTGCCCAGCCCACACTGCGATATGTGTGCGCACTAGGTCCGTGCAGCAGAGCTGGTCTCCGGTCATCTTGGTTAACCCTTGCCACTGGACCAAGACCTAGCTCTGTCAAGCCCGTGTGGTGGCTGGTGTGCGACGGCCACCCCACGTTAAAAAAAAATCCACGCACAGGCATCTTCCACCCTTCAGGATGTAGTTCGGGATCTGGAATCTTAGGTCCTTCATTGAAACACCTGTGAATTTTTTGACAAGAAAGCAAGTCATCCTCGATTCGAGAGACTGCCTATGATGATGATGATGAGATGTCAATTGAATACAAGACTTGACTCTGCGGTGATGCCCTTCACAATCAAATAGCCAGATGACACACAAGCCCGGATTGTAACACCCAGCCGGGCGTTGTGCGGCAAAGCAGATGGCAAACTATCCGACCCTTTGGAGCGTGAGCACTCATCTCTGTAGCGGGTACAGTAGCAGAGTGGTTATGTTACTGGACGAGTAATCCAGAACTCTGGACTAATGATCCAGAGACAAGAGTTCAAATCCCACCACAGCTGCTGGGGAATTTAAATTCAGTGAATTAAAGAAATGAGGAATTTTTAAAAAGCTAGTATCAGTAATGGTTACCCCCTGTTTGAGCCAGGGGTCAGAATTGGCAGTTGACGATGATGTAATTGGAGGCAATTTTGCCTATTTATAGCAGGACCCCGCTTCCTGCCGACAGCGTGGCCTGCGTGTGTGCCAAAAAGAGCAGGTTAAAATGACCTCCAACCATGCTCCTTTCAACGCCCCCCCCCGCTTCGCAAGCTCCATTCCCTCACCTCGATCTCTCTCTCTCCCTCCCTGCACTCGGCCCTATTCCCCAGCCTGCCTCCTCTCCTGCCATGCGCGGTGCATTCCTCTGGAGGCAACAGGGGGCGGCGGGGTGTTACAATCACTCTTCCAAGTCGCTGGCCCGGTTTCCGCCGGGCGAGTTGGGTGAAAATCGGGCCTGCACTGTCTCGGCTCAAGCTTGGGAAGGGGCCGTTCAAGCGAGGCAGTGGAGGACCGGCAGCACTCGGGAAGCCACAGCCCGAGTTACTGACTTCATGAGTTAGGGTTAAAACAAGGGGAAAAGATCGGAAAAGACAAAATACAAAATAAGTGTCGGCCTTTCCATGGGGACACGTCAACTTTCACAGAAGCACGACTGCGAGAGTTATCAATCTGCACTTACTTAATTTGCCTGGATCTGAATGGAATGCAACTTGATGCAAATCGGACAGATACTCCCACAGATCTATTGTATTTAAATGGTCTCTGACAGCAGGAAGCCTGACCTCATTAGCAATGAGCTTCGGAATCACCAGTGGATCATGAAGACTGTGTCACACGTTGATTATATTGTACATTTAACAAGACCCTGGGGATATTTTATCAGTCCCATGAATAATCTGTCTGGATGAGCTTTTATTTTAAAACATGGAGGTATCATTCTTTCTTTTCGGATTGGACAGAGGGAGCGGAAAAACAGCCTTGGTACATAGTGGAACAGTTTCTGAAATGTTTGTGATTCAGGTGGCAGGATCTGCTTGCTTTGACCTAATCTGAGCGTTGACCTATAACCACAGAGATTTGCAGCACAGGAAGAGGCATTCGGTTCATGGTGTCTGTACTGGTTCTTTCCTACAGCAATCCCAAACTAATCCCACTGCCCCGCTCTCTCCCCATAGCCTCTGTCTCAATCCCAAACTAATCCCACTGCCCCGCTCTCTCCCCATAGCCTCTGTCTCAATCCCAAACTAATCCCACTGCCCCGCTCCCTCCCGATAGCCTCTGTCTCAATCCCAAACTAATCCCACTGCCCCGCTCCCTCTCTATAGCCTCTGTCTCAATTCCAAACTCATCCCACTGCCCCGCTCTCTCCCCATAGCCTCTGTATCAATCCCGAACTAATCCCACTATCCCGCTCTCTCCCCATAGCCCTGTCTCAATCCCAAACTAATCCCACTGTCCCGTTCTCTCCCCATAGCCCTGTATCAATCCCAAACTAATCCCACAGCACCGCTGTCTCCCCACAGCCCTGTATCAATCCCCAAACTAATCCCACTGCCCCGCTCTCTCCCCACAGCCCTGTATCAATCCCGAACTAATCCCACTGCCCCGCATCTCCCCAGTGCCCTGTTTCAATCCAAACTAATCCCACTGCCCCGCTCTCTCCCCATAGCCTCTGTCTCAATCCCAAACTAATCCCACTGCCCCGCTCTCTCCCGATAGCCTCTGTCTCAATCCCAAACTAATCCCACTGCCCCGCTCCCTCTCTATAGCCTCTGTCTCAATCCCAAACTAATCCCACTGCCCCGCTCTCTCCCCATAGCCTCTGTATCAATCCCAAACTAATCCCACTATCCCGTTCTCTCCCCATAGCCCTGTATCAATCCCAAACTAATCCCACTGCCCCACTCTCTCCCTATAGCCTCTGTCTCAATCCCAAACTAATCCCACTGTCCCGTTCTCTCCCCATAGCCCTGTATCAATCCCAAACTAATCCCACAGCACCGCTCTCTCCCCACAGCCCTGTATCAATCCCCAAACTAATCCCACTGCCCCGCTCTCTCCCCACAGCCCTGTATCAATCCCGAACTAATCCCACTGCCCCGCTCTCTCCCCAGTGCCCTGTTTCAATCCAAACTAATCCCACTGCCCCGCTCTCTTCCCATAGCCTCTCTATCAATCCCGAACTAATCCCACTATCCCGCTCTCTCCCCATAGCCCTGTATCAATCCCAAACTAATCCCACTGCCCCACTCTCTCCCTATAGCCTCTGTCTCAATCCCAAACTAATCCCACTGTCCCGTTCTCTCCCCATAGCCCTGTATCAATCCCAAACTAATCCCACAGCACCGCTCTCTCCCCACAGCCCTGTATCAATCCCCAAACTAATCCCACTGCCCCGCTCTCTCCCCACAGCCCTGTATCAATCCTGAACTAATCCCACTGCCCCGCTCTCTCCCCAGTGCCCTGTTTCAATCCAAACTAATCCCACTGCCCCGCTCTCTCCCCATAGCCTGTCTCAATCCCAAACTAATCCCACTGCCCCGCTCTCTCCCGATAGCCTCTGTCTCAATCCCAAACTAATCCCACTGCCCCGCTCCCTCTCTATAGCCTCTGTCTCAATCCCAAACTAATCCCACTGCCCCACTCTCTCCCCATAGCCTCTCTATCAATCCCAAACTAATCCCACTATCCCGTTCTCTCCCCATAGCCCTGTATCAATCCCAAACTAATCCCACTGCCCCACTCTCTCCCTATAGCCTCTGTCTCAATCCCAAACTAATCCCACTGTCCCGTTCTCTCCCCATAGCCCTGTATCAATCCCAAACTAATCCCACAGCACCGCTCTCTCCCCACAGCCCTGTATCAATCCCCAAACTAATCCCACTGCCCCGCTCTCTCCACAGCCCTGTATCAATCCCGAACTAATCCCACTGCCCCGCTCTCTCCCCAGTGCCCTGTTTCAATCCAAACTAATCCCACTGCCCCGCTCTCTCCCCATAGCCTCTCTATCAATCCCGAACTAATCCCACTATCCCGCTCTCTCCCCATAGCCCTGTATCAATCCCAAACTAATCCCACTGCCCCACTCTCTCCCTATAGCCTGTCTCAATCCCAAACTAATCCCACTGTCCCGTTCTCTCCCCATAGCCCTGTATCAATCCCAAACTAATCCCACAGCACCGCTCTCTCACCACAGCCCTGTATCAATCCCCAAACTAATCCCACTGCCCCGCTCTCTCCCCACAGCCCTGTATCAATCCTGAACTAATCCCACTGCCCCGCTCTCTCCCCAGTGCCCTGTTTCAATCCAAACTAATCCCACTGGCCCGCTCTCTCCCCATAGCCTCTGTCTCAATCCCAAACTAATCCCACTGCCCCGCTCTCTCCCGATAGCCTCTGTCTCAATCCCAAACTAATCCCACTGCCCCGCTCCCTCTCTATAGCCTCTGTCTCAATCCCAAACTAATCCCACTGCCCCGCTCTCTCCCCATAGCCCTGTATCAATCTCAAACTAATCCCACTGCCCCACTCTCTCCCTATAGCCTCTGTCTCAATCCCAAACTAATCCCACTGTCCCGTTCTCTCCCCACAGCCCTGTATCAATCCCCAAACTAATCCCACTGCCCCGCTCTCTCCCCACAGCCCTGTATCAATCCCGAACTAATCCCACTGCCCCGCATCTCCCCAGTGCCCTGTTTCAATCCAAACTAATCCCACTGCCCCACTCTCTCCCTATAGCCTCTGTATCAATCCCAAACTAATCCCACTATCCCGCTCTCTCCCCATAGCCCTGTATCAATCCCAAACTAATCCCACAGCACCGCTCTCTCCCCATAGCCCTGTATCAATCCCAAACTAATCCCACAGCACCGCTCTCTCCCCACAGCCCTGTATCAATCCCCAAACTAATCCCACTGCCCCGCTCTCTCCCCACAGCCCTGTATCAATCCCGAACTAATCCCACTGCCCCGCTCTCTCCCCAGTGCCCTGTTTCAATCCAAACTAATCCCACTGCCCCGCTCTCTCCCCATAGCCTCTCTATCAATCCCGAACTAATCCCACTATCCCGCTCTCTCCCCATAGCCCTGTATCAATCCCAAACTAATCCCACTGCCCCACTCTCTCCCTATAGCCTCTGTCTCAATCCCAAACTAATCCCACTGTCCCGTTCTCTCCCCATAGCCCTGTATCAATCCCGAACTAATCCCACTGCCCCGCTCTCTCCCCAGTGCCCTGTTTCAATCCAAACTAATCCCACTGCCCCGCTCTCTCCCCATAGCCTCTGTCTCAATCCCAAACTAATCCCACTGCCCCGCTCTCTCCCGATAGCCTCTGTCTCAATCCCAAACTAATCCCACTGCCCCACTCTCTCCCCATAGCCTCTGTATCAATCCCAAACTAATCCCACTGCCCCGCTCTCTCCCTATAGCCTCTGTCTCAATCCCAAACTAATCCCACTGTCCCGTTCTCTCCCCATAGCCCTGTATCAATCCCAAACTAATCCCACTGTCCCGTTCTCTCCCCACAGCCCTGTATCAATCCCCAAACTAATCCCACTGCCCCGCTCTCTCCCCACAGCCCTGTATCAATCCCAAACTAATCCCATTGCCCTGCTCTCTCCCTATAGCCTCTGTCTCAATCCCCAAACTAATCCCACTGCCCCGCTCTCTCCCCATAGCCCTGTATCAATCCCAAACTAATCCCACAGCACCGCTCTCTCCCCACAGCCCTGTTTCAATCCAAACTAATCCCACTGCCCCGCTCTCTCCCCATATCCCTGTATCAATCACAAACTAATCTCACTGCCCCGCTCTCTCCCCATAGCCCTGTATCAATCCCAAACTAATCCCACTGCCCCGCTCTACCCCAAAGCCTTGTATCACTCCCAAACTAATCCCACTGCCCCGCTCTCTCTCTATAGCCCCGTCTCAAGACCAAACTAATCCCACTGGCCCGCACTCTCCCTATAGCCTCTGTCTCAATCACAAACTAATCCCACTGCCCCGCACTCTCCCTATAGCCTCTGTCTCAATCCCAAACTAATTTGCACTGACCCGCACTCTCCCTATAGCCTCTGTCTCAATCACAAACTAATCGCACTGACCCGCACTCTCCCTATAGCCTCTGTCTCAATCACAAACTAATCGCACTGCCCCGCACTCTCCCCATAGCCCAGTCTCAATACCAAACTAATCACACTGCCCCGCACTCTCACCATAGCCCAGTCTCAATACCAAACTAATCCCACTGCCCCGCACTCTCCCCATAGCCCAGTCTCAATACCAAACTAATCCCACTGCCCCGCACTCTCCCCATAGCCCAGTCTCAATACCAAACTAATCCCACTGTCCCGTTCTCTCCTCATAGCCCTGTATCAATCCCAAACTAATCCCACTGCCCCACCCCATCCCTATAGCTCTGTATCAATCCCAAACTAACCCCACTGCCCCGCTCTCTGCCCATAGACCTGTATCAATCCAAACACTGGAGGACTGCTAATGTGGTATCCTTGTTTAAGTAGGGAGACAGGAATAGGCTGAGTAATTACAGGCCGGTCAGCCTAACCTCAGTGATGGGAAAATTATTGGAAACAATCCTGAAAGACATCATAAATCTACATTTGGAAAGGTAAGGATTAATTAGGGACAGTCAGCATGAATTTGTTAAGGGAAGATCATGTTTGACTAACCTGATTGAATTTTTTGAGGCGGTAACCAGGAGGGTCGATGAGGATAGTGCGTACGATGTAGTGTATATGGACTTTAGCAAAGCTGTTGATAAGGTCCCACATGGCAGACTGGTCACGAAGGTTAAAGCCCATGGGATACAGGTCAAGGTGGCAAGTTGGATCCAAAATTGGTTTAGAGGTAGGAAGCAAAAGGTAAGGTTGATGGATGTTTTTGTGACTGGAAGGATGTTTCCAGTGGGGTTCCACAAGGCTCAGTACTGGGTCCCTTGCTTTTTGTGGTATACATCAATGATCCAGATTTGAATATAGGGAGTATGATTAAGAAGTTTGCAGATGACTCTAAAATTGGCTGTGTGGTTGATAATGAAGAGGAAAGTCACGGACTGCAGGAGGATATCAATCTACTGGTCAGATGGGCAGAGCAGTGGCAAATGGAATTTAATTTGGAGAAGTGTGAGGTAATGCCATTTGGGAGGGCTAATAAGGAAAGGGTACACACATTAAGCGGTAGACCACTTAGAAGTGTAGATGAACAAAGGGACCTTAGAGTGCTTGTCCACAGATCCCTGAAACATAGAAACATAGAAAATAGGTGCAGGAGTAGGCCATTCGACCCTTCATGCCTGCATCACCATTCAATAAGATCATGGCTGATCATTCCCTCAGTACCCCTTTCCTGCTTTCTCTCCATACCCCTTGATTCCCTTAGCCGTAAGGGCCATATCTAACTCCCACTTGAATATATCCAATGAACTGGCATCAACAACTCTCTGCGGCAGAGAATTCCACAGGTCAACAACTCTCTGAGTGAAGAAGTTCCTCCTCATCTCAGTCCTAAATGGCCGACCCCTTATCCTAAGACTGTGTCCCCTGGTTCTGGACTTCCCCAACATCGGGAACATTCTTCCCGCATCTAACCTGTCCCGTCCCGTCAGACTCTTACACGTTTCTATGAGATGCCCTCTCATCCTTCTAAACTCCAATGTATAAAGGCCCAATCGATCCAGTCTCTCCTCATATGTCAGTCCAGCCATCCCGGGAATCAGTCTGGTGAACCTTCGCTGTCCTCCCTCAATAACAAGAAAGTCCTTCCTCAGATTAGGAGGCCAAAACTGAACACAATATTCCAGGTGAGGCCTCACCAAGGCCCTGTACAACTGCAGTAAGACCTCCCTGCTCCTGTACTCAAATCCCCTAGCTATGAAGGCCAACATACCACTTGCCTTCTTCACCGCCTGCTGTACCTGCATGGCAACTTTCAATGACTGATGAACCATGACACCCAGGTCTCGTTGCACCACCCCTTTTCCTAATCTGCCGCCATTCAGATAATATTCTGTCTTCGCATTTTTGCCCCCAAAAATGGAGAACCTCACATTTATCCACATTATACTGCATCTGCCATGCATTTGCCCACTCACCTAACCTGTCCAAGTCACCTTGCAGCCTCTTCGCATCCCCCTCACAGCTCACACCACCACCCAGTTTAGTGTCATCTGCAAACTTGGAGATATTACACTCAATTCTTTCATCTAAATCATTGATGTATATTGTAAAGAGCTGGGGTCCCAGCACTGAGCCCTGCAGCACTCCACTAGTCACTGCCTACCATTCTGAAAAGGTGGATAAGGTGGTTAAGAAGCCATACGGAATGCTTATTGGCCGAGGCATAGAATAAAAGAGCAAGGAGGTTATGCTTGAATTGTATAAAACGCTGGTTAGGCTGCAGCTGGAATACTGCGTGCAGTTCTGGTCACCGTATTATAGGAAGGATGTGATTGCACGAGAGAGGGTGCAGAGGAGATTTACTAGGATATTGCCTGGAATGGAGAATCTTAGCTATGAGAACAGATTGGATCGGCTGGGTTTGTTCTCATTGGAACAGAGGAGGTTGAAAGGAGACCTCACTGAGGTGTACAAAATTCTGAGGGGCCTGGATATGGTGTCTAGCAAGGGCCTATTTCCCTTGGTGGAGGGATCTATTACGAAGAGGCATAGTTTTAAGGTGGTTGGTGGAAGGTTCAGAGGGGATTTGAGGGGAGGCTTCTTCACACAGAGGTTTGTGGGGGTCTGCAACTCACTGCCTGGAAGAGTGGTGGATGCAGAAACCGTCACCACTTTAAAAAGGTGCTTGGATGGGCACTTAAAGTGCAGTAACCGGCAGGGTTACGGACCTAGAGCTGGTAAGTGGGATTAGACTGGATAACCTCTTGTTGGCTGGCGCAGATACAATGGTAAGTACCTCAGAGAATCTAATACGGCCAGGATGATCTCCTGGAGTAGTTTTGATGCCTGCATGGGTCGGAGAGGAATTTTCCCAGATTTGTTTTCCCCAATTGGCCTGGGTTTTATCTGTTTTTTGCCTCTCCCAGGAGATCACATGGCTCCGGTTGGGGTGGAGTGTCGAATGTTTCAGTGTAAGGGGTGTCGCAGTTGTGTGGGGCGGACTGGTTGGGCTTTGTGCTCTTTACCTTTCCGCCATTGTTCATTGTTCATAGGTTTATATGTAACCTTCAGGGCTGCTGACCGAGGGCCGTGCGGCTCTTTGTCGGCCGGCGCGGACACGATGGGGCAAAAATTCTATGTTTCTACGTTTCTACTACTCCCTGCTCTCTCCCCATAGCACTGTATCAATCTCAAACTAATCCCACTGCCCTGCTCTCTCCCCATGGTCCTGTATCAATCTCCAAACTAATCCCACTGCCCCGCTCTCTCCCCATAGCCCTGTATCAATCTCAAACTAATCTCACTGCCCCGCTCTCTCCCCATAGCCCTGTATCAATCTCAAACTAATCCCACTGCCCCGCTCTCTCCCCATAGCCCTGTATCAATCTCAAACTAATCCCACTGCCCCGCTCTCTCCCCATAGCCCTATATCAATCTCAAACTAATCTCACTGCCCCGCTCTCTCCCCATAGCCCTGTATCAATCTCAAACTAATCTCACCGCCCCGCTCTCTCCCCATAGCCCTGTATCAATCTCAAACTAATCTCACTGCCCCGCTCTCCCTCCATAGCCCCGTAACAATCCCAAATTAATCCTACTGCCCTGCTCTCTCCCTATAGCCCCTGTCTCAATCCCAAATTAATCCTACTGCCCTGCTCTCTCCCGATAGCCCCTGTCTCAATCCCATACTAATCCCATTGCCCCACTGTCTCCCCAAAGCCCTGTATCAATCCCAAACTAATCCCACCGTCCCCCTCTCCCCCCATAGTCATGTCTCGATCCTAAACTAAACCCACTGCCCCGCTCTCTCCCCATAGCCCTGTATCAATCCCAAACTAATCTCACTGCCCTGCACTCTCCCCATAGCCCTGTATCAATTCCAAACTAATCCCACTGCCCCGCTCTCTCCCTATAGCCCTGTATCAATCCCCAAACTAATCCCACTGCTCCGCTCTCTCCCCACAGCCCTGTATCAATCCCCAAACTAATCCCACTGCCCCGCTCTCTCCCCATAGCCCTGCATCAATCCCCAAACTAATCCCACTGCCCCGCTCTCTCCCCATAGCCCTGTATCAATCCGCAAACTAATCCCACTGTGCCGTGCTCTCCCCATAACCCTGTATCAATCCCAAATTAAGACCACTGCCCCATGCTCTCCCCAAAGCCATGTATCAATCCCCAAACTAATCCCACTGACCCGCTTTCTCCCCATAGCCCCTATCTCAATCCAAAATTAAGCCCATTGCCCCACTCTCTCACCATAGCCCTGTATCAATCCCCAAATAATCCCACTGCCCTGCTCTCTTCCCATAGCCCTGTATCAATCCCAAACGAATCCCACTGCCCCACTCTCTTCCCATTGCCCTGTCTCAATACCAAATTAATCTCACTGCCCCGCTCTCTCCCCGTATCCCTGTGACAATCCCAAACTAATCCCACTGTCCCGCTCTCTCCCCATAGTCCTGTATCAATCCCAAACTAATCCCACTGTCCCCCTCTCCCCGAATAGTCCTGTCTCAATCCCAAACTAATCCCACTGTCTCGCTCTCTCCCCATAGCCCTGTATCAATCCCAAACTAATTCTACTGCCCCGCTCTCTCAACGTATCCCTGTATCAATCCCAAACTAAACTCACTGCCCCGCTCTCTCCCCATAGCCCCTGTCTCAATCCCAAATTAATTCCACTGCCCTGCTCTCTCCCGAAAGCCCCATCTCAATCCCGAGCTAATCCCACTGTCCCACACTCTCCCCATAGCCCTTTATCAATCCCAAACTAATCCCACTGCCCCGCTCTCTCTCTATAGTCCCTGTCTCATTCCTAAACTAATCCCACTGTCCCCCTCTCTCCCCATAGTCCTTTTTCACTCCCAAACTAATCCCACTGCCCTGCATGCTCCCCATAGCCCTGTATCAATCCCAAACTAATCCCACTGCTCCTCGCTCTCCCCATAGTCCTGTCTCGATCCCAAACTAATCCCACTGCCCCGCTCTCTCCCCGTATCCCTGTGACAATCCCAAACTAATCCCACTGTCCCGCTCTCTCCCCATAGTCCTGTATCAATCCCAAACTAATCCCACTGTCCCCCTCTCCCCGAATAGTCCTGTCTCAATCCCAAACTAATCCCACTGTCTCGCTCTCTCCCCATAGCCCTGTATCAATCCCAAACTAATTCTACTGCCCCGCTCTCTCAACGTATCCCTTTATCAATCCCAAACTAATCCCACTGCCCCGCTCTCTCTCTATAGTCCCTGTCTCATTCCTAAACTAATCCCACTGTCCCCCTCTCTCCCCATAGTCCTTTTTCACTCCCAAACTAATCCCACTGCCCTGCATGCTCCCCATAGCCCTGTATCAATCCCAAACTAATCCCACTGCTCCTCGCTCTCCCCATAGTCCTGTCTCGATCCCAAACTAATCCCACTGCCCCGCTCTCTCCCCGTATCCCTGTGACAATCCCAAACTAATCCCACTGTCCCGCTCTCTCCCCATAGTCCTGTATCAATCCCAAACTAATCCCACTGTCCCCCTCTCCCCGAATAGTCCTGTCTCAATCCCAAACTAATCCCACTGTCTCGCTCTCTCCCCATAGCCCTGTATCAATCCCAAACTAATTCTACTGCCCCGCTCTCTCAACGTATCCCTGTATCAATCCCAAACTAAACTCACTGCCCCGCTCTCTCCCCATAGCCCCTGTCTCAATCCCAAATTAATTCCACTGCCCTGCTCTCTCCCGAAAGCCCCATCTCAATCCCGAGCTAATCCCACTGTCCCACACTCTCCCCATAGCCCTTTATCAATCCCAAACTAATCCCACTGCCCCGCTCTCTCTCTATAGTCCCTGTCTCATTCCTAAACTAATCCCACTGTCCCCCTCTCTCCCCATAGTCCTTTTTCACTCCCAAACTAATCCCACTGCCCTGCATGCTCCCCATAGCCCTGTATCAATCCCAAACTAATCCCACTGCTCCTCGCTCTCCCCATAGTCCTGTCTCGATCCCAAACTAATCCCACTGTCCCGCTCTCTCCCCATAGCCCTGTATCAATCCCAAACTAATCCCACTGCCCTGCTCTCTCCCCATAGCCCTGTACCAATCCCCAAATAATCCCACTGCCCTGCTCTCTCCCCATAGCCTTGTATCAATCCAAATACTACTCCCACTGTCCCATTCTCTCCCCATAGCCCTGTATCATTCCCAAGCTAATCCCACTGCCCCGCTCTCTCCATAGCCCTGTATCAATTCCCAAATTAACCCCACTGCCCCGCTCTCTGCCCATAGACCTGTATCAATCCAAACACTGGAGAACTGCTAATGTGGTATTCTTGTTTAAGTAGGGAGACAGGGATAGGCTGAGTAATTACAGGCCTGTCAGCCTAACCTCAGGGGTCGGAAAATTATTGGAAACAATCCTGAAAGACAGCATAAATTTGGAAAGGCAAGGATTAATTAGGGACAGTCAGCACGAATTTGTTACGAGAAGATCATGTTTGACGAACCTGATTGAATTTTTTGAGGCGGTAACATATCCTTCTATTCCTTTCTCCCTCATGTATTTATCTAACTTCCTCTTAAATACATCGATACTATTCGCCTCAACCTCTCCCTGTGGTAGCGAGTTCCATATTCTCACTCCTCTCTGGGTCACAATGTTTCTCCTGAATTTCCTGTTGAATTTATTAGTGATGATCTTATATTTATGACCCCTCGTTCTGGTCGCGCCTATAAGTGAGAACATCTTCTCTATGTCTACCCTATCAAACCCTTTCATAATCTTGAAGACCTCTATCAGGTCACCCCCAGCCGTCTCTTTTCTGGAGAAAAGAGCCCCGGCCTGTTCAATGTTTCCTGATACTTATAATCTCTCAGTTCTGGTATCATCCTTGTGAATCTTTTGCGCACCTTCTCCAGTGCCTGTATATCGTTTTTATAACATGGAGACCAGAACTGTGCACAGTGCTCCAAGTATTCGAGCAAAAGAAGAGTGCTTGTAAAGTCTAGGTCCAAGTGCAGGACACCACCAAGATTGGAGAATACAAGAAAAGATAAATGGCAGGGTTTTCACGGTGAAAACGGAGGCAGAGCGGGAAAGTTACCGGCGGGAATGGTTAGCACTTTGGTAAGGAAGTTTGGGCATCTGGGCCCTGTGTCAGGGGGCACAGCGCTAAGGGAGGCGTTGTACACCTCTCATGGTACAAGGATGGGAAAATCCCGAACTAAAGTGCTGGGCCCCATGTGCGCTCCGAGAGAGGCCGGGGGAGGGGCGGGGAGTGGGGGGAACCTTAACACAAAGCCACAAAAACATTCCCAAAACATTACCCACACCACCACAACACAAATCACTGATAAAACTAAAAGAACAAACCCTCGCATTGACCTTGGGAGTACTTTCCCTCCCTCACCGCCGGCTATGCTGGACCGCTCTGGTTTCCCAGGGGGCATTGCGGGCGCACTTCCGGGCGGACGGATCGGGCAAGGGTCATAACCCGTGCCGGTGTCACAACCGGGGGCGTTGTACACCCGGGGCAGTTCTTCCCGGCCGCCGCAAAACCCGACCGAGGATCGCAGCGGGGCACTGGAGATCTCACCGCCGCCTTTCACCCAGCTCCGCGGCAAAACCCCGAGCGCAAGGGACCGGAAAATCCAGCCCGAAATAAATCAAGAAGTGGCGAAGAGGCGATGCCAAGCACAGTAGATTGTAGGAGGGACAGAGTACTGAAGGAGGACAGCAGAGTGACAAAAACAAAGGACTTTTTTCTATTGCTTATATAGTCTCTCTTTGTAATTCATTGCTTGGTGGAGAAACTATTGCTTTTCAGAGAAACACTACCCTCAAAGCCACTTTTGTAACTGCGTGCTGGGAACTTGGCTGATATTCTTTTGTTGCAACAATGCGCATCTCTGGGCTTTAGCCATGGTATAATCTCATCAGGAAAGCCGCAACACAGACAGCACATGTCAAACACCACGGGTGGCCATCAGCACACCTGTGGGTATGTGACCTGGAGCACGCTCACAGGTTGGTAGCACTGTTGAGTTGAGAGTGGCTTAGCCAGTCACGTGATGTTCACAAGACTCAATAAAACCCCAGCCAGTTGGGTTCGGGGGATCCACAGTGGAGCAGGTGGTTGTGAGCCTGGTGGATGAACTGGTAATGTGTAGTGTGATTGTTAAACCTTTTGCTAATAAACCAACTAGTTCTTAATAGCAATGTGTTGCTATGAATTCTTAAGCGAAGAACCCATGAGTCAAATACATTACAGAAGTATTTTTCTGTCTCTCCAGCGATCTTGGAACAGGATACAGTGTAATAAGGAATGATTCTCACTATTAATGAAAGGTGATGTTGGACAGAGGGGAGAAAAACAGAGCACAGAGATTGGGAGAGATAGCATAATGGCATTGAAAAAGGACAGATGTGTGGGATCATGGAAGGAAAATGGGCAGTGCCTGAGGAGACCAACCTCACAAAAACAGTGACAATATTCATTATTTGGCCCGACAGCAGCAGTGAAATACATCTCGTATATCATTTGAAACTTGGGTTGACATCTTTATTAAATCTAGCAACAGCCGAACATTGAATGTAACAACCTGTGTCCAATCAGAAATCCATGCGATAAAGGGGACACAAATAAAGATGCTGCGATCAACAAGTTTTCTTCACACAAGTCGATACCTACCTAATTTATGTATTTTTGGCCTCTTTCTGTGCAACCATGCATTTCTCACCCTCTGTGTATTTACCATTGGTGGTGCCCTTCCAGTACTGGGGCCACTGGCAGAAGATGGCTCACCCAACAATGGAACTTCAGATTGTACATGGGAAATGGTGGCAGGATCAGCTGGTGTCTGAGTCACCTATAAAAGGCACAGCAGGGAGTCCGGGGCCCAGCGTCGGCGGCAGTCGGGAGCAGCGTCGAGGAGGTCCGTTGGTGAGGCCTATAAAAGGCGTGCCGGTGCAGCTACAAGGAGAAGGCAAAAAAGAAGTAGAAACAAACAGAAAGGTGACGTCACAACCAATGGGGTAAGTGATTGGCTGGTGATTGGTGAGTAGCTTTTCTTTTTTCTCTTCTATAACAGTGAGTAAACTTTAACATTGTTGTTGCCTATCTAAGGGTTAAGTCATGGCAGGACAGCTCGGTCACGTGTTATGCTCCTCCTGTACCATGTGGGAACTCAGGGACGACACCAGTGTTCCTGACGACTACGTGTGCGGGAAGTGTATCCGCCTCCAGCTCCTGACGGACCGTGTTGCGGAGTTGGAGCTGAGGGTGGATTCACTCTGGAGCATCCACGATGCTGAGAATGACGTGAGTAGCACGTGTAGCGAGTTGGTCATACCGCAGGTGAAGGGTCCACAGCCAGATAGGGAATGGAAGGCCAGCAGGAAGAGCAGTGCAAGGAAGGTAGTGCAGGAGTCCCATGTGGTCATCCCCCTGCAAAACAGATACACTGCTTTGGGTACTGTTGCGGGGGATGACTCATCAGGGGAGGGCAGCAGCAGCCAAGTTCATGGCACCGTGGCTGGCTCTGTTGCACAGGAGGGCAGGAAAAAGAGTGGGAGAGCAATAGTGATAGGAGATTCAATTGTAAGGGGAATAGATAGGCGTTTCTGCGGCCTCAACCAAGACTCCAGGATGGTATGTTGCCTCCCTGGTGCAAGGGTCAAGGATGTCTCGGAGCGGGTGCAGGACATTCTAAAAAGGGAGGGAGAACAGCCAGTTGTCGTGGTGCACATTGGTACCAACGACATAGGTAAAAAAAAAAGGGATGAGGTCCTACGAAACTAATTTAAGGAGCTAGGATCTAAATTAAAAAGTAGGACCTCAAAAGTAGTAATCTCGGGATTGTTACCAGTGCCACGTGCTAGTCAGAGTAGGAATCACAGGATAGTGCAGATGAATACGTGGCTTGAGCAGTGGTGCAGCAGGGAGGGATTCAAATTCCTGGGGCATTGGAACCGGTTCTGGGGGAGGTGGGACCAGTACAAACCGGACGGTCTGCACCTGGGCAGGACCGGAACCAATGTCGTAGGGGGAGTGTTTGCTAGTGCTGTTGGGGAGGAGTTAAACTAATATGGCAGGGGGATGGGAACCAATGCAGGGAGACAGAGGGAAACCAAAAGGAGACAAAAGCAAAAGCCAGAAAGGAGATGAGGAAAAGTGCAGGGCAGAGAAACCCAAGGCAAAGAACAAAAAGGGCTACTGTACAGCAAAATTCTAAAAGGACAAAGGGTGTTAAAAAAACAAGCCTGAAAGCTTTGTGTCTTAATGCAAGGAGTATCCGTAATAAGGTGGATGAATTAACTGTGCAAATAGATGTTAACAAATATGATGTGATTGGGATTACAGAGATGTGGCTCCAGGATGATCAGGGCTGGGAACTCAACATCCAGGGGTATTCAACATTCAGGAAGGATAGAATAAAAGGAAAAGGAGGTGGGGTAGCATTGCTGGTTAAAGAGGAGATTAATGCAATAGTTTGGAAGGACATTAGCTTGGATGATGTGGAATCTATATGGGTAGAGCTGCAGAACACCAAAGGGCAAAAAACGTTAGTGGGAGTTGTGTACAGACCTCCAAACAGTAGTAGTGATGTTGGGGAGGGCATCAAACAGGAAATTAGGGGTGCATGCAATAAAGGTGCAGCAGTTATAATGGGTGACTTTAATATGCACATAGATTGGGCTAACCAAACTGGAAGCAATACGGTGGAGGAGGATTTCCTGGAGTGCATAAGGGATGGTTTTCTAGACCAATATGTCGAGGAACCAACGAGGGGGGAGGCCATCTTAGACTGGGTGTTGTGTAATGAGAGAGGATTAATTAGCAATCTCGTTGTGCGAGGCCCCTTGGGGAAGAGTGACCATAATATGGTGGAATTCTGCATTAGGATGGAGAATGAAACAGTTAATTCAGAGACCATGGTCCAGAACTTAAAGAAGGGTAACTTTGAAGGTATGAGGCGTGAATTGGCTAGGATAGATTGGCGAATGATACTTAAGGGGTTGACTGTGGATGGGCAATGGCAGACATTTAGAGACCGCATGGATGAACTACAACAATTGTACATTCCTGTCTGGCGTAAAAATAAAAAAGGGAAGGTGGCTCAACCGTGGCTATCAAGGGAAATCAGGGATAGTATTAAAGCCAAGGAAGTGGCATACAAATTGGCCAGAAATAGCAGCGAACCCGGGGACTGGGAGAAATTTAGAACTCAGCAGAGGAGGACAAAGGGTTTGATTAGGGCAGGGAAAATGGAGTACGAGAAGAAGCTTGCAGGGAACATTAAGACGGATTGCAAAAGTTTCTATAGATATGTAAAGAGAAAAAGGTTAGTAAAGACAAACGTAGGTCCCCTGCAGTCAGAATCAGGGGAAGTCATAACGGGGAACAAAGAAATGGCGGACCAATTGAACAAGTACTTTGGTTCGGTATTCACTAAGGAGGACACAAACAACCTTCCGGATATAAAAGGTGTCAGAGGGTCTAGTAAGGAGGAGGAACTGAGAGAAATCCTTATTAGTTGGGAAATTATGTTGGGGAAATTGATGGGATTGAAGGCCGATAAATCCCCAGGACCTGATGGACTGCATCCCAGAGTACTTAAGGAGGTGGCCTTGGAAATAGCGGATGCATTGACAGTCATTTTCCAACATTCCATTGACTCTGGATCAGTTCCTATGGAGTGGAGGGTAGCCACTGTAACCCCACTTTTTAAAAAAGGAGGGAGAGAGAAAACAGGGAATTATAGACCGGTCAGCCTGACATCGGTAGTGGGTAAAATGATGGAATCAATTATTAAGGATGTCATAGCAGTGCATTTGGAAAGAGGTGACATGATAGGTCCAAGTAGCATGGATTTGTGAAAGGGAATTTTTTGAGGATGTTTCCAGTAGAGTGGACAAGGGAGAACCAGTTGATGTGGTATATTTGGACTTTCAGAAGGCTTTCGACAAGGTCCCACACAAGAGATTAATGTGCAAAGTTAAAGCACATGGGATTGGGGGTAGTGTGCTGACATGGATTGAGAACTGGTTGTCAGACAGGAAGCAAGGAGTAGGAGTAAATGGGGACTTTTCAGAATGGCAGGCAGTGACTAGTGGGGTACCGCAAGGTTCTGTGCTGGGGCCCCAGCTGTTTACACTGTACATTAATGATTTAGACGAGGGGATTAAATGTAGTATCTCCAAATTTGCAGATGACACTAAGTTGGGTGGCAGTGTGAGCTGCGAGGAGGATGCTATGAGGCTGCAGAGCGACTTGGATAGGTTGGGTGAGTGGGCAAATGCTTGGCAGATGAAGTATAATGTGGATAAATGTGAGGTTATCCACTTTGGTGGTAAAAACAGAGAGACAGACTATTATCTGAATGGTGACAGATTAGGAAAAGGGGAGGTGCAACGAGACCTGGGTGTCATGGTACATCAGTCATTGAAGGTTGGCATGCAGGTACAGCAGGCAGTTAAGAAAGCAAATGGCATGTTGGCCTTCATAGCGAGGGGATTTGAGTACAGGGGCAGGGAGGTGTTGCTACAGTTGTACAGGGCCTTGGTGAGGCCACACCTGGAGTATTGTGTACAGTTTTGGTCTCCTAACCTGAGGAAGGACATTCTTGCTATTGAGGGAGTGCAGCAAAGGTTCACCAGACTGATTCCCGGGATAGCGGGACTGACATATCAAGAAAGACTGGATCAACTGGGCTTGTATTCACTGGAGTTCAGAAGAATGAGAGGGGACCTCATAGAAACATTTAAAATTCTGACGGGGTTAGACAGGTTAGATGCAGGAAGAATGTTCCCAATGTTGGGGAAGTCCAGAACCAGGGGACACAGTCTAAGGATAAGGGGTAAGCCATTTAGGACCGAGATGAGGAGAAACTTCTTCACCCAGAGAGTGGTGAACCTGTGGAATTCTCTACCACAGAAAGTTGTTGAGGCCAATTCACTAAATATATTCAAAAAGGAGTTAGATGTCGTCCTCGCTACTAGGGGGATCAAGGGGTATGGCGAGAAAGCAGGAATGGGGTACTGAAGTTGCATGTTCAGCCATGAACTCATTGAATGGCGGTGCAGGCTAGAAGGGCCGAATGGCCTATTCCTGCATCTATTTTCTATGTTTCTATGTCGGGCATTCTGCAGGGTGCACCAGAAGAGGTGTGGCCAAGGCTGCATGCCGCACATAGATGTCAGCTTGGGTTGGTGGAAGCACTCTCGCCTGTGGGTCAGAAGGTCATGGAGTCAAGCCACATAATCTTGGTTGATACATCAGGGCAATACTGAGGGAGCGCCGCACTGTCAGAGGTGCAGTACTGAGGGAGTGTCGCACTGTCGGAGGTGCAGTACTGAGGGAGTGCCGCACTGTCGGAGGTGCAGTACTGAGGGAGTGCCGCACTGTCGGAGGTGCAGTACTGAGGGAGTGCCGCACTGTCGGAGGTGCAGTACTGAGGGAGCGCTGCACTGTCAGATGTGCCGTCTTTTGGATGAGACGTTAAACCGAGGCCCCGTCTGTTCTCTCAGGTGGAAGTAAAAGATCCCATGGCACTGTTTCGAAGAAGAGCAGGGGAGTTATCCCCGGTGTCCTGGCCAATATTTATCCCTCAATTAACATCACTAAAACAGATTATCTGGTCATTTGTCTCATTGCTGTTTGTGGCAAATTGGCTGTTGCATTTGCAGTGTTACAAAAGTGACTACACTTCAAAAGTATTTCATTGGCTGTGAAGCACTTTGGGGCATCCGGTGGCCGTGAAAGATCCCATGGCATTATTTCGAACAAGAGCAGTGGAGTCTCATCTGAAAGACGGCACCTCCAACAGTGCAGCACTCCTTCAGTACTGCACTGGAGTGTCAGCCCGGATTATGTGGCTTGACTCCATGACCTTCTGACCTGTCGGTGAGAGCACTACCACCGTGAAAGCAGCTGCAGAAATGCAAGTTCTTTCTGTCTTATCAGTTGTCTGTTCTTGCATCTTCTCTTTGTAGTGCCCTGCTTAGGTCACTGATGGTAGACTAATGGTTCCCACTGATGTCCCTGGATTTTTGAGGTTTCCACTTCAGCCAGTGTCGGTCCAGCACATTATGGCGGTCAAGGACAGATGTTATCATGTCTGACATGCATGCGTTCAGATCAGACATGGGCATCTGTGAAATGAATGTCTCCATCCTGTTCACAAGCTCCTCCACCTGAGCATGCAAGGTGACCATAACTGGTGTTCCACTTCTCTCCGTTTGTTGACTATGCTGACCTCTGTACCGACCAACCCCTCCGTTTGGATCCTGGGGGGTTAAAATTCCGTTGCGCCCCGTTTGGGGGCGGTACCATCCAGGAGGCGGGACATTTTACGGCAGGCGCCGACGTCCCGGCCCGATCGCAAAATTCGGCTTACCGCCCCCGAAAGGAAGTGGAGCGCAGAATGACATGGGTCGGGAGCGGGGCACAGCGCTACGCACTGGGCCGCGTACGAGGGGCTCTGCCCGTTATTAAAGGGAAGGGCCCGAGCTGCAAACTCTGCAGTGATGAAACGGGCCTCCCTGGACCAACTCAAGGAGAGGGCCGGGCTGACTGATCGCGGCACGGACCCCGCGATCGAAGTATCAACGGGGCGCAGAAGTAAGCCGGCAGAGTTTGTTTTCAATGGCCGCCACCTCCCCTTTAAATATCATCCCGTGAGCGGCCAGCCCCCGGTTCATGTCGCATCATCAGGGGCGGGTCCCCAATTTAGGGTCCAGGACGATAACGGGGCACCGGGCATCGCCGGCACAGCGGAGCGGGGTGCTACGGGTTACCACCGCCGCTAAACTCCCGCCGAATTTAACGGGAGTCGTTAGCGGCGGCACGCCCGGGTAAAAAGTCGTTTGCGCCCCGAATGAGAGGCGCAGACAACCCCAGTTTCGAGGGCCTAAGCCTTAGGATATCTGTGCTCTGCAATGGCCTTTCCAAACCACTATTAGCTGGTGGAGATTCTACTTCTTCCATGCTCTGTAGAAGCTCTCCTGTGCTGGCGACTCATGAGGTGGACACGCTGGTGCTTGGTACAGTAGTACTGTGTTCATCATCATCACCATAGGCAGTCCCTCGGGATCGAGGAAGACTTGCTTCCACTCTTAAAATTCGTTCTTTGGTGGCTGAGCAGTCCAATACAGGAACCACAGTCCCTGTCACAGGTGGGACAGATAGCCATTGAAGGAAAGGGTGGGTGGGACTGGTTTGCCGCACGCTCCTTCCGCTGCCTGCGCTTGATTTCTGCATGCTCTCGGCGACGAGACTCGAGGTGCTCAGCGCCCTCCCGGATGCACTTCCTCCACTTAGGGCGGTCTTTGGCCAGGGACTCCCAGGTGTCGGTGGGGATGTTGCACTTTATCAGGGAGGCTTTGAGGGTGGTCCCTGTAACGTTTCCTCTGCCCACCTTTGGCTCGTTTGCCGTGAAGGAGTTCCGAGTAGGGCGCTTGCTTTGGGAGTCTCGTGTCTGGCATGCGGACAATGTGGCCTGCCCAGCGGAGCTGGTCGAGTGTGGTCGGTGCTTCGATGCTGGGGATGTCTTCAGGCGCAGTGTTAGCTGTGGCTAAGTTGGTAGCATTCTCTGCTCTGAGCCAGAAGGCTGTGTGTTCAAGCTGGTGGCCAACACGGGTCTCGCGCAGTGTGGAAACAGTAAATCTCAACTCACACCGGGAATCAAACCCATGACCTTCTGATCGTGTGCAGCTTGGATGAACTCTGATTGACTAAACTCTGGGAGATAATATAAAGCTATCTACTACTGAGATAGTACATCATGTGCTGCAAACCCAATCAATGCCATTGCAGATGACATAAGATGTTCTTTCATTATTTTACGAAGCATCAGTAACCTCAATGTGATATCGATCTTAGTGGATGGCTGACATTACACTCAGTAATGTGATATCTGATTTCAGGAGAGCAGCGATCTGCTTGTGCATCATTCTGATTGTTTGTTTGATTCCATTACTGAAAGGCAATCAATTGACAGCCATGACTGTATATGGTGACTGGAGCGAGGCAGATACAGCAGGAGCGGCGAGGTCGGGGCGAAGGAGCAGCGAGATATTGCAGAGCGGCGTGATCAGGGCCCAGGAGAGTCATGAGTTCGGGGCCCAGAAGAGGCAAGGGCCCAGGGGCAGCACGGCCCAGCCCGCACTGCGATATGTGTGCGCACTCGGTCCGTGCAGCAGAGCAGGTCTCCAGTCGTCTTGGTTAATCCTTGCCACTGGACCAAGACCTAGCTCTGTCAAGCCCGTGTGGGGGCTGGTGTACATCGGTCACCCCACGTTAAAAAAAATCCACGCACAGACATCTTCCACCCTTCAGGATGTAGCTCGGGACCTGGAATATTAGGTCCTTCATTGAAACACCGATGAACCCATCCCTTTTTGGCGTGGAAGCAAATCATCCTCGTTTCTAGGGACTACCTATGATGATGAATACTCAATGGGACTGGATTTTCGGCTTTGATGATTTCGGGGCGGTAATGGCGGCCGGGCGGTAAAGTTAGCGCCCGGGAACAGTTTGCGCCTCAGTCGGTAAGTTTGGGAAGCTGGGCCCTGAGTCAGGGGGAGCAGCGCTAAGGGACCTCTCTCAGGGCGTTAGGGTGGGAAACTCCCGAGCTAAAGAGCCGGGCCGGGAGCACTCCGGGAGACGCCTGGGGGGACTATAAAATAAGCCACAAAAACATTCCCAAAACATTGCCCACATCCCAATCAAATCACAAAAAAAATAAAAGAAAAAACAATCACACTTATCTCCAGTGTCCATTACTTACCTCTCTGCAGTCGGTATCGTTGGTGTTATGTCTTTAATACTCTTATGAATGACTCCACGAGGTCTAGTATTATACTTGAGCTGATGTGACCTGAGTCCCATTTATTGTAACTCCAGAGTGAGGCATAAGCATGGTGGGCAGCCTTTTATACTGGGCCCTGCACACCTATGCAGGTGACCCTCAGGTCTCCCACCGCAGTGCCCTCTGGTGGCACACCTTATGTGACTATACAGTTAGTATACATGGTCTACATACATGACAGCTGGACCGCCCGATTTCCCAGGCGGTCACTGCGGGGCGGACGGGTCGGGCGGGAGTCCAAACTCGGGCCGGTGTCACAACCAGGGGGCGTTGCACACCGGGCGCAGCTCTTCCGGGCGGTGCTGCTCCGCGCCGCCGCTAAACCCGACCCGAGGATCGCCACGGGGCGCTGGAGGCTGACCGCCCGCCCAGAACACCTCACCGCCGCCATTGCCGCCGCTCCGGGGCGAAAAGCGGAGCGCAGAGGAGCCGAAAATCCGCCCCATGTACTTTGTACTGAATATGTTCTGAACTGGACTTTATTTGATTGACCACAGGCTAAGGGTTTTTGAAAGTTTTTTGAAGAAATATGAAACTGATAAGCCCACAGTCGCTCGGTTAGTAACTGCACCGCCCTGTGTGGCCAAGAAAGATGAAACAAAGAACTTGGGGGATAAATTCACCTTCGGGTGGTGGTAGCACAAACCCAGAGGTAGCGAATCAGCAGCCCGTTTTAAACTCCGCTGACTCCCAATGGAGTCCGTTCATTCAAGTCAGTCCCAATTAATTCGAGCTAGGCTGCACTGTCTGAGGCGCCGCCTTTTGGCGAAGCTGTTAAACCTCTTGGGTGGACGTAAAAGATCCCGCGGCGCTATTTTGAAGAAGAGCAGGGGAGTTCTCTCCGGTGTCCTGGCCAATATTTATCCCTCAATCAGCATCGCTAAAACAGATGATCCAGTCATTATGTCGTTGCTGTTTGTGGGAGCTTGCTGTGCGCAAATTGGCTGCCGCGCTTCCCACATTACAACAGTGACTGCATTTCAAAGGCGTCTTTCTTTCTCAGTTCGCAGTGAAGTCAGGAAGCACTTCTTCGCACAGCGGGTCGTGGAAATCTGGAACTCTCTCCCGCAAAAAGCTGTGGACGCTGAGGGACAATTGGAGCTTTCAAGACAGAGATCGGTAGATTTTTGTTGGTCAAGGGCATCAAGGGATCGGGAGCTAAGGCAGGTCAATGGAGTTGCGATACAGATCTGTCATGATGTCATTGAATGGTGTTGCGGGCTCTAAAATCAGCCCATTCACTGTCACCCATTCTGCACTGTTACCCAAGTCAAACTCATACTCACACCCAACCTCAGGATATGTCAAAGCATTTCGCATCCGACGACTTTTGAAAGAACAGCCATTGTTGATTTGTAGATAAACATGGCAGCCAATTTGCACATGGAAAATTAATGCAAATGCAGGTAATCTGTTTATTGCTAAACTGTCATTTGAAGGAGGAAGTTTCCATGCTCTGATTTGAATCGAGCCATGGGACCATTAATAGCTATGTGAACAGGCAAGGTGGGATCGCAATTGAACTTCTGATCCAAAAGACAGCACCTCCAACAGTGCAGCACTCCCTCTGCACTGGGAGCATCAGTTGAGATCAGGTTCCATTCCTGGAGTGGAGTTTGAACCCACAATTTTCTGACTCCAAGGTAAGCATGCTACCCACCGAGCCACGGCTGACATTGTACAGTTTAAGGAAGGCTGCAATCTGTATTGAGTCAGCTGCTGTTCAGAGAAGGTTCACTCGGTTGATTCCAGAGATGAGGGGGTTGACTTATGAGGATAAGTTGAGTAGGTTGGGCCGATACACATTGGAGTTCAGAAGAATGAGAGGTGATCTTATCGAAATGTGTAAGATAACGAGGGGGCTCGACAAGGTGGATGCAGAGAGGATATTTCCACTCCTAGGGGAAACTAAAACTAGGGGCTGCCCATTTAAAACTGAGATGAGGAGAAATTTCTTCTATGAGGGTTGTAAATCTGTGGAATTCTCTGCCCCAGAGAGCTGTGGAGGCTGGGTCATTGAATAAATTTAAGGCGGAGATAGACAGATTTTTGAGCGATAAGGGAGTAAAGGATTATGGGGAGCGGGCAGGGAAGTGGAGCTGAGTCCATGATCAGATCAGCCATGATCTTATTGAATAGTGGAGCAGGCTCGAGGGGCCAAATGGCCTACTCCTGCTCCTATTTCTTATGTTTTTATGTCCGTTAGGGTAGCATTTGAGTCACAACTATGGCCTTGCAACTCCCGGGCTCATCATCATCATCATAGGCGGTCCCTCGAACGAGGTTGACTTGTTTCCATGAGTTCACAGGCGTTTCGATGAAGAACCCGATGTTCCAGTCCTGAACTCCAATTGAGGGGGTGGAAGATGCCTGTGCGTGGATTTTTTTAACGTGTGGTGACCATTGCACACCAGCTACCATACGGGCTCAACAGAGCTCGGCCTTTATCCAGTGGCAAGGGTTAACCAGGACGACTGGAGACCTGCTCCCAGGTTAGTGAGGGGATAAATCACCCAAGCTTCTCGCTCCGGATCGCTATCCAGGGATCCCCTGCTGGAAAGTGTGTGCACGTGTGTGTGGACCTTTGCGTGAGGAGAGGATCAGGCTTGGCTGTGATGCACTCTACAGTTGATCAGCCTCGCGCATAAAGAATGGCCACTCAAGAGACTGCAGGGCTGCCATTGCTCAGGAAAGGAGAAGAGAAATTAACTGACAGATGATGTCGGATGTGGGGTTTGATACAACAACAACAACTTGCATTTATATAGCGCCTTTAACGCAGTAAAACATCCCAAGGCGCTTCACAGGAGTGTTATCAGACAGAAATTTGACACCGAGCCACATAAGGCGAAATTAGGGCAAGTGAGCAAAAGCTTGGTTGCAGAGGGAGGTTTTAAGGAGCGTCTTGAAGGAGGAGAGTGAGGTCGAGAGGTTTCGGGAGGGAATTCCAGAGCTTAGGACCCAGGCAGCTGAAGACTGCGTTTTACACAGTTGGTTATATGTAGCAAAACATTGTGAGTGTAAAATAAGGAAAATATAGCCCATCAGGGTTAGCATGTGTCTGGATTTCAGTCAGAGAGTATTTACAAAAATCCCTCTGATCTCCCGTGATGTTTCTCATGGTCAGTCAGATGACATGCTGGTTTATGACAGAAGTGTTATTACAGTCGAGTGGAAACATTGAGACCAACGCTTGTAAAGGGAACTGATCTCAGGCTCCTTTATTTTATTCCCAACCTTGCATCTGAAATGCAATCAGAAGCGTAAAGGAAGCTGTCGAGATTTTTCAGCAAAAAACAACACACAAAATGCAGGCAATCCACCACAGGTTGGGCAGCCCCTGAAAATAGAACAGGCGGGTGTACATTTCAAGTAGTGACCTTCTTGGCACAATCTCAAGCACTTTCGGTTTTTACTACACAAGATGGGTTTCACACTCGTACAAATAGCCACCACTTCTGGATCGAATGATCTGTGATTCTAGAAAAGAGAAGGCTGAGGGATGACCCGATACAGGTCTGTAAGATTATGAAAGGGTTTGATAGGGCAGATATCGAGATGTTTCCACTTGTAGGGGAGACCAGAACTAGGGACCATCAATATAAGATAGTCACTAATAAATCCAATGGGGAATTCAGGCGACACTTCATTATCCAGAGAGTGGTGAGAATGTGGAACTCGCTACCACAGGGAGTGGTTGAGGCGAATAGCAGAGATGCATTTAAGGGGAAGCTTATATACATGAGGGGGAAAGGAATAGAAGGTTATGTTGATGGTGTTAAGCATGGAAGAACTCCACAAGACTGAGCACTGTGAGCTAAAACTGATGTGACCTTAGTCTCTTTAATACAACTCCAGAGTGCCTAAGCAGCATGGCAGACAACCTTTTATACTCCTTTGCACGAGGTGTGCAGGTGACCCTTGGGCCTCCAACAGTTGCGCCCTCTGGTGGCAAGTCTTACAGAGTTACAATGTTTACATACATAACATCACCCCCCCACCCCTCCCCCCCCACCACCGCCGCAAAGTCTTTGATACAAATTCTTTACAAGTTGAGATGATCCGGGGCACTGCGCTCCCTGGTTGATCATCTGAGTTCAAACTCTGGTCTGGGTGAGTTGGTCAGACCATTGCTGCACTGCGGAGCGGCTGGTCTGACAGGACTGTTGGGAATGGTGGGTTCATCCTCTTGATTGACAGCGAGGTCGATTGCTGGTTGAGTGTGTGTTGGTGGATCGATGATGGTGATGTCCTCTTCAGGTTGTTCCTGGTTGTCGGTGAACCGCAGTTTGGTCTGATCCAAATGATTCCTGCACGTTTGTCCATTCAATAGTTTGACTATAAACACTCTATTCCCCTCCTTGGCCAAGACAGTGCCAGCGACCCATTTAGGACCATAACCGTAATTCAGGACAAACATAGGGCCGTTAACGTCAATGTCACGCAATACAGCCGCGCGATCGTGGTACATGTTTTGCCAGTGACGCCGGGTTTCCACATGGTCATTTAGATCCAGGTGGACGAGGGAGAGCCTGGTTTTGAGTGCTCTCTTCATTAACAATTCTGCAGGGGAACCCCAGTGAGCGAGTGGGGTCGCGTCCGGTGGCTGAGCAGAACCCGAGATAAGCGGGTCTGCAGGGAGCCTTCTGTCACACGTTTCAAGCTCTGCTTGATAGTTTGGACTGCCCTTTCCGCTTGACCGTTGGATGCGGGCTTAAACGGGGCAGACCTGACATGCTTGATGCCATTGCGGATCATAAACTCGTTGAATTCCGAGCTGGTGAAACACGGTCCATTGTCACTGACAAGGACGTCGGGTAAACCACGGGTGGCGAACATAGCCCGGAGGCTTTCAATGGTGGCAGTGGATGTGCTGGATGACATGATTACAAATTCAATCCATTTAGAGTAAGCGTTCACTACAACTAAAAACATCTTTCCGAGAAAAGGGCTGGCAAAATCTACGTGGACCCTGGACCACGGTTTGGAGGGCCATGACCACAGACTCAATGGAGCCTCCCTTGGTGAATTACTCAATTGTGAGCATGTGTTGCACTGGTGTATGCATGACTCTAAGTCTGAGTCAATGCCGGGCCACCAAACATGTGACCTGGCTATAGCTTTTATCATGACTATGCCTGGGTGGGTATTGTGCAGGTCGCGTATAAACGTTTCCCTGCCTTTTTTTGGCAAAGCCACGTGATAACCCCATCAGAGACAATCCGACTGGATGGACATTTCATCTTTGCGTCGGTGAAACGGCTTAATTTCATCTTGCATTTCCCCGGGAACTGCCAACCAGCTCCCAGTGAGGATGCAACTTTTTACAAGTAATAGCACAGGATCCTGGCTGGTCCAGGTCCTGATCTGGCGAGCAGTCACGGGTGAGCCCTCACTCTCAAAAACATCCATGACCAGAAGCAAGTCTGCAGGCTGCACCATTTCCACCCCGGTAGTGGGCAATGGTAGCCGACTGAGGGCATCAGCACAGTTCCCCGTGCCTGGTCTGTGGCGGATTACATAGTCACAGGTGGACAATCTTAGCGCCCATCTTTCGATGCGGGATGAAGCATTGGTGTTTATACCTTTGTTTTCTGAAAACAGCGAAATGAGCGGTTTGTGGTCGGTTTCAAGCTCAAACCGAAGTCCAAATAGGTATCGGTGCATTTCTTTAACCCTATATACACATGCTAATGCCCTTTTTCCTGACCATATTGTCGGCTCTTTCAGCCTTAGACAGACTTCTAGACACGTATGCAACCGGTTGAAGTTTGCCCGATACATTGGTTTGCTGCAACACACAGCCGACCCCGTACGAAGATGCATCACAAGCTAGCACTAATCGTTTACCCGGGTCATACAGTGCAAGTAACTTATTAGAACAAAGTAGGTTTCTGGCCTTCTCAAAGGCTGTCTCTTGAGATTTACCCCAAACCCAGTCGTCACCCTTACGTAGCAACATGTGCAACGGTTCCAGCAAAGTGCTTCACCCGGGTAGAAAGTTACCAAAATAGTTGAGGAGTCCCAGCAACGAACGCATTCTGTGGTCTGGGTGCATTCTTGATGGCCTCTGTCTTTGAGTCCGTGGGTCTGATGCCGTCTGCCACAATCTTTCTCCCCAAAAATTTGACCTCTGGCGCCAGGAAAGCACACTTGGAGCGTTTCAGCCTGAGTCCCACTCTGTCTAGTCGACTTAGAACTTCTTCCAGGTTGTGCAGGTGTTCGGTGGTGTCACAACCGGCGATCAGGATGTCGTCTTGAAACACAATAGTGCACGGAACCGATTTCAGCAGACTCCCCATGTTTCTCTGGAAGATGGCAACAGCTGAGTGAATCCCAAAAGGGCACCTGTGGTATATAAACAGCCCTTTGTGCGTGTTGATGCACGCCAATCTTTTTGAAGATTTAGCCAGCTCCTGTGTCATGTAGGCGGAGGTTAGGTCCAACTTGATGAACGACTTCCCCCTGACTAACGTTGCGAACAGGTCATCCACCTTGGGTAGCGGGTACTGGTCTTGTAACGAGACTCGGTTGATCGTTACCTTGTAGTCTCCACAGATTCTGACCGTACCATCGCTTTTCAACACCGGAACAATCGGAATGACCCACTCGTTGAACTCGACTGGCGATATGATTCCCTCTCGTTGAAGTCTGTCCAGTTCGATCTCGACTTTCTCCTCATCATATATGGAACCGCTCGAGCCTTGTGATGAACGGGCCTTGCATTGGGGACTAGATGGATCTGCACCTTGGCGCCTGTGAAGTTGCCGATGCCTGGTTCAAATAGCGACGGAAACTCGCTCAGCACTTGGGCGCACGAGGCATCATCCACTGAAGATAGTGCTTTGATGTCGTCCCAGTTCCATCAAACCTTTCCCAGCCAGCTTCTGCCGAATAGCGTTGGGCCATCGCCTGGTATAATCCACAGTGATAAATTATGCACAGCTCCATCGTACGATACCTTAACTGCCACACTGCCGATGATTGGGATGAGCTCTTTGGTGTAGGTGCGCAGCTTTGTCTGAATCGGGCTCAGTTTGGGCCTTTGTGCCTTGTTGCCCCACAGTTTCTCAAAAGACTTCTGGCTCATAATTGACTGACTCGCCCCCGTGTCCAACTCCATTGATACCAGAATACCGTTCAATTTGACTTTCAGCATGATAGGAGGGCTCTTGGTGGTGAAGGTGTGAACCCCATACACTTCTTCCTCGGGTTGAGTTGCCTCTCTTGTTTGTTCTGTGTGATCCATGCCGGATCGATCATCCTCTGCCGACTCTGCCACGTGGTGAGTCGTAGCACTCTTGCACATTCGCTGGAGGTGCCCCATTGTTTCGCAGCCTTTGCACACGTAGTGCTTGAATCGACCTTGATGGGCTCGATGATTACCCCCGCAGCGCCAACATGGTGCTAATGGATTTGCATTCACGCCCGATGGCGGACTCTGAGTCATCGTTGGTCTTGCAGCTGCAGATGTGTAGGCCCTGCCATATGCAGTTCTGCCTGCCAGCGACGTTATTTTATGCACAGTACTTGCCGGTGAGCTTCGATGCTGGGAAGATATCTGTCTGGTGTTATCACTCGTGGATGAATGCCTGGGCTATTGTGATGGCCTTGCTCAGATCTCGGGATCCGGCAGACAGCAGCTTGCGAAGAATGACCTCGTGGCTGATGCCAAGCACAAAAAAGTCCCGCAGCATTTCCCCCAAAAATCCAGCAAATTCGCAAGTTCCCGCAAAGCGTCTCAGGTCGGCATCATAACTCGCCACATTTTGGCCCTCGGAACGGTGGTGCGTGTAGAAGCGATACCTGGCCTTCGACTTGAGATGTTCCCGAACCAGTGTACACAATTCTGTATATGTCTTCTCCACTGGTTTCTTTGGTGCTAGCAGATTCTGGATGAGGCCGTATATTGTGGACCCACACACGGTGAGGAGAATCGCCCTGCTCTTGATCGCTTTATCGTCCCCATCCAGCTCGTTGGCCACGAAGCACTGGTCGAGATGCTCAACGAAGGCTTCCCAAAATCATCACCCTCTACAAATCTCTCTCAAATACCAAAGGCAGCCATGACCGCGTGAAAATTCGTAATCTGTTACTCGTCGCCAATTGTTAAGTATGGAAGAACTCCACAAGACTGAGCACTGTGAGCTAAAACTGATGTGACCTTAGTCTCTTTAATACAACTCCAGAGTGCCTAAGCAGCATGGCAGACAACCTTTTATACTCCCTTGCACGAGGTGTGCAGGTGACCCTTGGGCCTCCAACAGTTGCGCCCTCTGGCGGCAAGTCTTACACAGTTACAATGTTCACATACATAACAGATGGGGTGAGATGAAGAGGGGTGGGAGGAGGCTCGAGTGGAGCATAAACACCGGCACGGACCTGTGAGGCCGAATGGCCTGTTTCTGTGCTGCAAAATTCTATGTAATATATAATGGGTCTTTTCCCACTGGAACTGCTTTCACTATCTACCTGGTTCCCTTTGTCTCTAGATTGCCAGTTTAAACTGCAGGATGGATTCAGCAACATCAGAACGATTACTCGTTGGGTGGAACAGTCCCTGTTGCTCCTCAAGAATTATTATGAGAAGGCCCGTCAATGCAGACAAACACGGCAGCCATTCCGCACTGACAATAATCTACACGCAACAATGAGAGGAACGAGCAGCGAATTTGTTTCGGTGATGGCGGTCGAGGGAGGAATGTAGGCCCAAGACTCCAGGGGAGAACTCCGCTGCCCTTCTTTGAGCGGTGCTGAAAGATTTTTTGCATGCACCTGAGAGGGCACGTTTAACGTCTCATCCAAAAGACGGCACCTCCGCCAGTGCAGCTCTCCCTCAGTGCTGCATCGGGAGCGTCAGCCTGGATTATGCGCTCATGTCTCAGTTTAGATTCGGAGCTCAAATCAACAACCCTCCGACCGAGAGGCCAGAGTGTTAGTGAGCCAAGCTGACGCTAAACGGAAAATTTTGCAAGGCCCCACACGGCCCGTGATCTTTCGATCTGTGAATGGCCCTGTCTGGGGTCTACCCAATTTTACCCTGAAATGCAGCCTTCTTTTCATGCAAGCTATACTCGTGTTTCCGGTGATTTCGTGGTGATTTTCCTGCACGCAGAAATCTTGGATCAGAATATCTTATACTTTAATTGATTCCATCGGTTTCTTGCAGCATTTTCATGTGTACGGACACACGTATTTAAAAGTCAGAAGGGCGCACACACACACATGCAGAGAAAAGCACGGGGAGATGTCTACAAGCTAATGAAGGCTGCTCATGATCTGACACATTGTTGCCCTATAGTTAGAATATACTTAATGCAAATCAAATTTACCAGTCACTGCAAGTTATTCCTTGGTATTAACGCAGTAATGACATTACATGGGTGATTACAACTGTCTTGTACATAACACTGAGGGGCTGGAAACCTCTCAAAAATAACAAGAAACAGCAGCTGTATACTGTAAAAATATTTCTCCCTTTTTCTGAACTCTTCTCCATCCCCATCACCCCTTGTGCTCGCTGACCTACATTGGCTTCTGGTCCGGCAACGCCTCAAATTTAAAACACTCATTCTTGTCTTCAAATCCCTCCATGGACTCGCCCTCCCTTCCCATCTCTGTAACTTTCTCAAGCCTTACAATCCTCCGAGATCTCTGCGCTCCACCAATTCAGGCCTCTTGAGCAACCCTGATTATAATCGCTCCACCATCGGTGGCCGTGCCTTCTGCTGCCTGGGCCCCAAGCTCTGGAACTCCCTCCCTAAACCTCTCCGCCTCTCTACCTCTCTCTCCTCCTTTAAGATACTCCTTAAAACCGACCTCTTTGACCAAGCTTTTGCTAACAACAACAACAACAACAACGTGTATTTCTATAGCGCCTTTAACGTAGTAAAACATCCCAAGGCATTTCACAGCAGTGTTATAAGACAAAATAAATAAATTTGACACTGAGCCACAGAAGAAATTACAGCAGGTGACCAAAAGCAAAATGGTGGAACGATTATAATCAGGGGTGCACAGGAGGGCAGAATTAGAGGAGTGCAGATATCTCGGGGGTTTGTGGGGCTGGAGGAGATTACAGAGATAGGGAGGGGCGAGGCCATGGAGGGATTTGTAAACCAGGATGAGAATTTTGAAATCGAGGCGTTGCTTAACCGGGAGCCAACCTGTCCTAATATCTCCTTGTCATCATCATCATAGGCGCTCCCTCGAACGAGGATGACTTGCTTCCTCATGAGTTCACAGATGTTTCAATGAAGGACCCGATGTTCCAGTCCTGAACTCCAATTAAGGGGGTGGAAGATGCCTGTGCGTGGATTTTCTTAACATGTGGTGACTGTTGCACATCAGCCACCACATGGGCTTGACAGAGCCAGGTCTTTATCCAGCGGCAAGGGTTGAACCAGGACGACTGGAGACCTGCTCTGCTGCACGGACCTAGTGCGCACACGTATCGCAGTGTGGGCTGGGCCCATGCTGCCCCCGGGCCCTCGGCTCTTCTGGGCCCTGTACCCTCATTTGCCGCACCTCTGCCATGATCTTTAGCCGCTCCTCCACCACAAACATTCGCCGCACCTCCGCCACAATCTCTCGCCGCTCCTTGATCACGATCTCTCGCCGTTCCTCCGCCACAAACATTCGTCGCACCTCATATCACCTTGTATTGGTTCAGTGTCAATATTTTGTCTGATAACGCTCCTCTGAAGTGCCTTAGGACATTTTTACTACTTTAAAGGCACCATATAAATGAAAGCTGTTGTTGTTGTTGCGCGAGTGATGACTCTTGTAGTCGAGCAGCACAAACAAGAGAGAGCAAGGAAAAAGGCAAGTATTGGAGCAGGTGGGGAAAAAAATCCTTTCCAGAGGATTTACAAGCAAGGAATAAGTTACTTGGCCTTGACTGAGCGGCAGTGTTTGCAACACTCCCTTAACTACTCCAACGCACTCTTGGCTGGCCTCCCACATTCTACCCGACGTAAACTAGAGGTGATCCAAATCTTGGCAGCCCGTATCCTAACCCGCACCAAGTCCCGCTCACCCATCACCCCCTGTGCTCGCTGACCTACACTGGCTCCCGGTTAAGCAACGCCTCGATTTCAAAATTTTCACCATGTTTTCAAATCCCTCCCATGGCCTCGCCCCTCCCTATCTCTGTAATCTCCTCCAGCCCCACAACCCCCCGAGATGTCTGCGCTCCTCTAACTCTGCCCTCCTGAGCATCCCTGATTATAATCGCTCAACCATCGGTGGCCGTGCCTTCAGCTGCCTGGGCCCCAAGCTCTGGAACTCCCTCCCTCAACCTCTCCGCCTCTCCACCCCTCTTTCCTCCTTCAAGACGCTCCTTAAAACCTACCTCTTTGATAGACCTAAAAAAAAAATTGTCTCGTAGTACTCCTGTGAAGCGCCTTGGGACGTTTCACTACGTTAAAGGCGCTATATAAATGCAAGTTGTTGTTGTTGTTCGGATCAGAGTTATACTGACACCTGTCACATACTGCCTGCCCTGCTGCCTTCATTTTTTCTGGCGTAGCTGTCACGTGCAGCGAGGCGAGTACCTAGCCACATTTCCGCAGCCTTCAAAGCCATCAGCAGCAAGGACGCAGCGCCCCGTGAATATGTCGGTGCTATCCAGTGTCAACGCTGAGGTCTGGCCCGTGTTGTGAAATTGCTTGGCTTTTCTGCGCAAGTCTTTTATTTTCTAATTGAGCTGGTGGTCGGATCTCGGCCATTTCAATGATAAAGGCTTGAATAGGGGCCTGAAATCAAACCACGCAGCATTCTGACATGCAATGAACTGGAGATCCCACATACTTTGCAGCTCGATAGCATTCCAGTGACCACTTCCACATCTTGTTGATGCAACAGAACTATTTTTACCCTGACGTAGGAGCTAAGGAGGTCACATTGCACCTTATCTGTGACCTTCATTTCTTCTGCGTTCCGAACTGCACGTCATTTTAACAAACACAGTTGAATGCTCGTGATGTGAGTGCTTACGTGGGAGAAACTGAGATAAAGAGCCAAGTCCTGTAGAGAAAGAACTTGCATTTCTATAGTGCCTTTCATGACATCTCAAAGCACTTTCGAGCCAATGAAGTTCAGTCACTGTTGCAATGTGGGAAACACGGCAGCCAATTCGTGCACAGCAAGCTCCCACAAACAGCAATGTGATAATGACCAGATAATCTGTTTTGTTATGTTGATTGAGGGATAAATATTGGCCCCAGGACACTGGGGATAACTCTCCCTGCTGATCTTCAAAATAGTGTCATGGGACCTTTAGCATCTGCCTGAGAGAACAGACGGGACCTCGGTTTAACGTCTCATCTGAAAGACAGCACTCCCCTGGATTGTCAGTCTGGATTATGTGTTTCAGTCCCTAAAGTGGGACTTGAACCCACAACCTTCTGGCAGAGAAGCAAGATGTGCTACCCACTGAGCCACAGCTGACACTTATAGTAGGTGCCCCAGCAAGGTTGAAAAGAATCAGGGAGGAGATGAGTTAAATCAGAAGGCAGTGATTCGGTGACGTGAAGCCTGAATCACCAAACCCTGCAGATTGTGGGAGGTTGGGAGGACTGAGGGAAATGAGACACCATACAAATATCTAAACAGCCTTGTTGGGGGAGTAGGTTTTGTGAACAGCAATTAGCTTCTGACTACACGTCTTAATTCACTGCTGACTGTAAGTTAAGACACTGATTTACAGGAATTGCCTTTACGTTCAAGTCGTAACTCGTCTATGAACTATTATCAACAAGACAGTTTCCAAAGAGATTCAACGCCGACAGCTCAAATGACTTGCCCTTGCTGAATTCTCTCGCAACCACAACAACTTGCATTTATATAGCGCCTTTAACATCGTAAAACGTCCCAAGGCGCTTCACAAGCGCATTATCGAACAAAATTTGACACCGAACCACATAAGGAGATATTAGGGCACGTAAACAAAAGCTGGGACAAAGAGATAGGTTTTAAGGAGTGTCTTAAAAGAGGAGAGAGAGGTAGAGAGGCGGAGACGCTTAATGAGGGAATTCCAGAGCTGAGGGCAGCTGAAGGCACAATGGCGAAAAACGCACCGAGAGAAGTACATACTCGGACTGGTAGGATAGCAACTGTTGCCACAGTCGATCCAGTATTTATAGCTGTTAATATAAAGCAGTGCATGCAGGATGGCAGGACTGATATATGAGGGGATACTGGATCGACTGGGCCTGTATTCACTGGAATTTAGAAGAATGAGAGGGGATCTCATTGAAACATATAAAATTCTGACGGGACTGGACAGGTTAGATGCAGGAAGAATGTTTCCGATGTTGGGGAAGTCCAGAACCAGGGGTCACAGTCTAAGGATAAGGGGTCAGCCATTTAGGACTGAGATGAGGAGAAACTTCTTCACTCAGAGAATTGTTAGCCTGTGGAATTCCCTACCACAGAGAGTTGTTGATGCCAGTTCAGTGGATATATTCAAGAGGGAGTTAGATATGACCCTTAAGGCTAAAGGGATCAAGGAGTATGGAGAGAAAGCAGGAAAGGGGTACTGAGGTGAATGATCAGCCATGATCTTATTGAATGGCGGTGCAGGCTCGAAGGGCCAAATGGCCTACTCCTGCACCTATTTTCTATGTTTCTATGGAAACTCGCAAGACGTTCTGGTTTGTTACTAGAGAATCATCAAGAAAATACAAGGTAAGTAAACATAACCTGTTGGAGGCAGGTATGCCTTCTTAACCCACGCATGCCACCTCAGCAGCTGGCCCCGTTTGCTCATGTCTTCCGATATAACCCTGCCTGTACTCCAGCCCTCTCTCACTCACTGTGTTGTGTGAGGGCAGTAATCTCCAGCCCTCACTCACTCACTGTGTTGTGTGCGGGGTGTAATCTCCAGCCCTCTCTCACTCACTGTGTTGTGTGCGGGGTGTAATCTCCAGCCCTCTCTCACTCACTGTGTTGTGTGAGGGCAGTAATCTCCAGCCCTCACTCACTCACTGTGTTGTGTGGGGGTGTAATCTCCAGCCCTCTCTCACTCACTGTGTTGTGTGAGGGCAGTAATCTCCAGCCCTCACTCACTCACTGTGTTGTGTGGGGGTGTAATCTCCAGCCCTCTCTCACTCACTGTGTTGTGTGCGGGGTGTAATCTCCAGCCCTCTCTCACTCACTGTGTTGTGTGGGGGCATAATCTCCAGCCCTCTCTCACTCACTGTGTTGTGTGGGGGGGTGTAATCTCCAGCCCTCTCTCACTCACTGTGTTGTGTGGGGGTGTAATCTCCAGCCCTCACTCACTCACTGTGTTGTGTGGGGGTGTAATCTCCAGCCCTCTCTCACTCACTGTGTTGTGTGGGGGCATAATCTCCAGCCCTCTCTCACTCACTGTGTTGTGTGGGGGGGTGTAATCTCCAGCCCTCTCTCACTCACTGTGTTGTGTGGGGGTGTAATCTCCAGCCCTCACTCACTCACTGTGTTGTGTGGGGGTGTAATCTCCAGCCCTCTCTCACTCACTGTGTTGTGTGGGGGTGTAATCTCCAGCCCTCTCTCACTCACTGTGTTGTGTGCGGGGTGTAATCTACAGCCCTCTCTCACTCACTGTGTTGTGTGGGGGTGTAATCTACAGCCCTCTCTCACTCACTGTGTTGTGTGGGGGTGTAATCTACAGCCCTCTCTCACTCACTGTGTTGTGTGGGGGTGTAATCTCCAGCCCTCTCTCACTCACTGTGTTGTGTGGGGGTGTAATCTCCAGCCCTCTCTCACTCACTGTGTTGTGTTGTGTGGGTAGTGTAATCTACAGCCCTCTCTCACTCACTGTGTTGTGTGGGGGTGTAATCTCCAGCCCTCTCTCACTCACTGTGTTGTGTGGGGGTGTAATCTCCAGCCCTCTCTCACTCACTGTGTTGTGTTGTGTGGGTAGTGTAATCTACAGCCCTCTCTCTCTCACTGTGTTGTGTGGGGGTGTAATCTCCAGCCCTCTCTCACTGTGTTGTGTGGGGGTGTAATCTCCAGCCCTCACTCACTGTGTTGTGTGGGGGTGTAATCTCCAGCCCTCCCTCACTGTGTTGTGTGGGGGGTGTAATCTCCAGCCCTCACTCACTGTGTTGTGTGGGGGGTGTAATCTCCAGCCCTCACTCACTGTGTTGTGTGGGGGTGTAATCTCCAGCCCTCCCTCACTCACTGTGTTGTGTGGGGGTGTAATCTCCAGCCCTCTCTCACTCACTGTGTTGTGTGGGGGTGTAATCTCCAGCCCTCTCTCACTCACTGTGTTGTGTGGGGGTGTAATCTCCAGCCCTCCCTCACTCACTGTGTTGTGTGGGGGTGTAATCTCCAGCCCTCTCTCACTCACTGTGTTGTGTGGGGGTGTAATCTCCAGCCCTCTCTCACTCACTGTGTTGTGTGGGGGTGTAATCTCCAGCCCTCTCTCACTCACTGTGTTGTGTTGTGTGGGTAGTGTAATCTCCAGCCCTCTCTCACTCACTGTGTTGTGTGCGGGGTGTAATCTCCAGCACTCTCTCACTCACTGTGTTGTGTGGGGCAGTAATCTCCAGCCCTCTCTCACTCACTGTGTTGTGTGCGGGGTGTAATCTCCAGCCCTCTCTCATTCACTGTGTTGTGTGCGGGGTGTAATCTCCAGCCCTCTCTCACTCACTGTGTTGTGTGCGGGGTGTAATCTCCAGCCCTCTCTCACTCACTATGTTGTGTGGGGGGCAGTAATCTCCAGCCCTCACTCACTGTGTTGTGTGGGGGTGTAATCTCCAGCCCTCTCTCACTCACTGTGTTGTGTGCGGGGTGTAATCTCCAGCACTCTCTCACTCACTGTGTTGTGTGGGGCAGTAATCTCCAGCCCTCTCTCACTCACTGTGTTGTGTGCGGGGTGTAATCTCCAGCACTCTCTCACTCACTGTGTTGTGTGGGGCAGTAATCTCCAGCCCTCTCTCACTCACTGTGTTGTGTGCGGGGTGTAATCTCCAGCCCTCTCTCATTCACTGTGTTGTGTGCGGGGTGTAATCTCCAGCCCTCTCTCACTCACTGTGTTGTGTGCGGGGTGTAATCTCCAGCCCTCTCTCACTCACTATGTTGTGTGGGGGGCAGTAATCTCCAGCCCTCACTCACTGTGTTGTGTGGGGGTGTAATCTCCAGCCCTCTCTCACTCACTGTGTTGTGTGCGGGGTGTAATCTCCAGCACTCTCTCACTCACTGTGTTGTGTGCGGGGTGTAATCTCCAGCCCTCACTCACTCACTGTGTTGTGTGCGGGGTGTAATCTCCAGCCCTCACTCACTCACTGTGTTGTGTGCGGGGTGTAATCTCCAGCACTCTCTCACTCACTGTGTTGTGTGCGGGGTGTAATCTCCAGCCCTCTCTCACTCACTGTGTTGTGTGCGGGGTGTAATCTCCAGCCCTCTCTCACTCACTGTGTTGTGTGCGGGGTGTAATCTCCAGCCCTCTCTCACTCACTGTGTTGTGTGGGGCAGTAATCTCCAGCCCTCTCTCACTCACTGTGTTGTGTGCAGGGTGTAATCTCCAGCCCTCTCTCACTCACTGTGTTGTGTGCGGGGTGTAATCTCCAGCCCTCTCTCACTCACTGTGTTCTGTGCGGGGTGTAATCTCCAGCACTCTCTCACTCACTGTGTTGTGTGCGGGGTGTAATCTCCAGCCCTCTCTCACTCACTGTGTTGTGTGCGGGGTGTAATCTCCAGCCCTCTCTCACTCACTGTGTTGTGTGCGGGGTGTAATCTCCAGCCCTCCCTCACTCACTGTGTTGTGTGGGGGTGTAATCTCCAGCCCTCCCTCACTCACTGTGTTGTGTGGGGGTGTAATCTACAGATTTCTCTCACTGTGTTGGGTGGGTTTTATTCCTTTTTGGCATTTCGGCACCGAGCTTGGTGAACGCAATCCAAGAGAATCGCAAGCAAAGTGGAAGAATTTGTTGGAATTCGGTGGAGAGCAGGAAGGCCGTTGAAATGTCTGACTGAGAAATAGAAGTGAGCCACTGAACCCCAGTCTTCTCTCGGTATATAAATAGTAAATGGGTAGTAAAGGAGGGGTGGGGCTGATTCGGGACCCAAATGGAGACCTGCGCGTGGAGGCAGAGGGTATGGCTGAGGTGCTAAATGAGTACTTTGTATCTGTCTTCATCAAGGAAGAAGATGCTGCCAAAGTAATAGTGAAAGAAGAGATAGTTGTAATACTGGAGGGGATAAAAATTGATGAACAGGAAGTACTAGAAAGGCTGGCTTTACTTAAAGGAGGCAAGTCACCAGGACCAGATGGGATGCATCCTAGGGTGCTGAGGGAAGTAAAGGTGGAAATTGCACAGATACTATTCATAATCTTCCAATTTTCCTTGGATACGGGGTTGGTACCAGAGGACTGGAGAATTGCAAATGTTACACCATTGTTCAAAAAAGGGTGAAAGGATAAACCCAGCAACTACAGGCCAGTCAGTTTAACCTCAGTACTGGGGAAGCTTTTAGAAATGATAATCCGGGACAAGATTAACAGTCACTTGAACAAGTGTGGATTAATTAAGGAAAGCCAGCATGGATTTGTTAAAGGCAAATCGTGTTCAACCAACTTGATTGAGTTTTTTGATGAGGTAACAGAGAAGTTTGATGAGGGCAATGCGGTTGATGTGGAGTACATGGATTTCCAAAAGGTGTTTGACAAAGTGCCACATAATAGGCTTGCCAGCAAAGTTGAAGCCCATGGAATAAAAGGGACAGTGGCAGCATGGATACAAAATTGACTAATTGACAGGAAACAGAGAGTAGTGTTTTTCGGACTGGAGGAAGATACACTGTGGTGTTCCACAGGGGTCAATTTTTCTTGATATCTATCAATGACTTAGACTTGAGTCTGCAGGGCACAATTTCAAAAATTGCCAATGACACAAAATTTGGAAGTATAGCGAACAGTGAGGAGGATAATGATAGACTTCAAGTGGACATAGCCAGGCTGGTGAAATGGGCGGGCACGTGGCAGATGAAATTTAACGCAGAAAAGTGCAATGTGATACATTTTGGTAGGAAGAATGAGGAGAGGCAATATAAACTAAAGGGGACAACCCTAAAGGGGTACATGAACAGAGAGACCTGGGGGTATATGTGGACAAATCGTTGAAGGTGGCAGGGCAGGTTGAGAAAGTGGTTAAAAAAGCATACGGGATCCTGGACTACATAAATAGAGGTATTGAGTACAAAAGCAAATAAGCTATGATCAACCTTTATAAAACGCTGGTTCGGCCTCAACTGGAGCAGTGTGTCCAATTCTGGGCACCGCACTAGGAAGAATGTGAAGGCCTTAGAGAGGATGCAGAAAAGATTTACGAGAATGGCTCCAGGGATGAGGGACTTCAGTTACGTGGATAGACTGGAGAAGCTGGGGTTGTTCTCCTTGGAGCAGAGAAGGTTGAGAGGAGATTTGATCGAGGTGTTCAAAATCATGAGGGGTCTGGACAGAGTAAAGAGAGAGAAACTGTTCCCATTGGTGGAAGGGTCGAGAACCAGAGGACACAGATTTAAGGAGATTGGCAGAAGAACCAAAGGCGACATGAGGAAAAACCATTTTACACAGCGAGTGGTTAGGATCTGGAATGCACGGCCCGAGAGGGTGGTGGAGGCAGACTCAATCATGGCTTTCAAAAGGGAGGTGGATAAATACCTGAACGAAAACAATTGCAGGGTTACGGGGAAAGGGCGGGGGAGTGGGACTGGCTGAAGTGCTCTTGCAGAGAGCCGGCACGGGCTCGATGGGCCGAATGGCCTCCTTCCGTACTGTAACCATTCTACATTGCAGTGATCCTATGGTTCACTGCAATGTCCCAACCTTAGAATCTAATGGAATTACCGAGCACCTCGGTCTCTCTCGTTTTCCCAGATTTCCTTGTTTCCCCTTCCCTTTTCTGGAATCAGGGATTTCCCACAGCTTTTGGCAGCTGAGAGTCCGAGGCCGCGTTCCCTCCGCTTACCGTCGGTGAAACAGTTGGTTGTGGGCAAGAGACTGGTTTAGTCACTTTCTACTTAAACTGACTTTTTGCATAGGTTAGTAAATGGAGGAAAATATATTCTTGGCACAGGTCAGAGCGGTGAGGGAACGTCACTGCTATCAAACATGCACATAACTGCGTTGAGGTAGGGACAAAAAGCGTATCTGGCAACAATTTGCTTTCATCAGGTTTATATATTTTCCATCTTGGTTGATGTACAGCTCCTGTCAAAACACATCCCAGCTAAGTGCCTTGTTTCATTAAGGAAAAGTTTACTGTAATTTTTGCTTACTGGTTTTTACTGATATAACAGCTGACCCCCCCATAGCATTGCTCATAGGTAACCTGGGTTCTGCACCACGATTGTGAGGTCCGACAACAACAACTTTTATTTATATACTGCTAAAATGGAGCCGTGTTTTACTTGGCCTGTGGACAAATGCAAAGTAATGAGAGCAGGGAAGGGAACTAAACAGTGGAAATATGAACTAAATGGCTCAAGATGTGAGCTGTAGCTCAGTAGGCAGCATGCTTGCCTTTGAGTCAGAAGGTTGTGGGTTCAAATCCCACTCCAGAAACTTCAGTGTAAAAATCATGACTAACATTCCCCCAGTGCAGTGCTGAGGGAGTGCTGTACTGTCGGAGGTGCTGTTTTTCGGATGAGATGTTAAACCGAGGCCCCATTTTCCTTCTCAGGTCGATGTAAAAGATCCCATGGCACTATTTTGAAGAAGAGCAAGCGAGTTCTCCCCGGTGTCCTGGTCAATATTTATCTTTCAACCAACATCACTGAAACAGATTATCTGGCAATTATCGCATTGCTGGTTGTGGGAGCTTGCTGTTTGCAAATTGGCTGCCGCATTTCCCGTATTACTTCAAAAGTACTTCATTGGCTGTAAAGCGCTTTGGGCCATCTGGTGGTAATGAAAGGCGCTATATAAATGCAAGTCTGTCCTTTGAAGGCGACAGAGATAGATGAGCAAGATTTTGCACCTAAAGCCATTGTGATTGGCTTCTGCCTCGAATGTCACAGTTTAGCACTTAATTCCTTCCCTCTGTCTGGCTTCTCCTTCAAATTGATCCAAATGGTGTATAACCTTGGTGTCCAGTTTGACTCTGAGCTGAGCTTCAATCGTCAGGTCCTTGGCACCATCTACTTTCACTGCCACAGCATTGTCTGCCTCCAACCCTACCTCACCAATGCTGCTGTTGAAATGCTTCTGTCACCTCCAGACCCGGTTCCTTCAGTGCTCTCCTGGGCAAGCCTTCTGAATTCCACTCTTCACAGATTGCAACTCGTCCAAATTCCACTACCCACATTCTATCCGCACTGAGCCAGAGAGTCGGGATAAATGGGTCATTTTCCGGTTGGCAAACAGCGACTAGTGGGGTGCCGCAGGGATCGGTGCTGGGGCCTCAACTATTTACAATCTATAGTAAAGACTTGGATGAAGGGACTGAGTGTAATGTAGCCAAGTTTGCTGATGATACAAAGATGGGCGGGAAAGCAAATTGTGAGGAGGACACAAAAAATCTGCAAAGGGATATGGACAGGCTAAGTGAGTGGGCAAAAATTTGGCAGATGGAGTATAATGTGGGAAAATGTGAGGTTATCCACTTTGGCAGAAAAAAATAGAAAAGCAAATTATAATTTAAATGGAGAAAAATTGCCAAGTGCTGTAGTACAGAGGGACCTGGGGGTCCTTGTGCATGAAACACAAAAAGTTAGTACGCAGGTACAGCAAGTGATCAGGAAGGCAAATGGAATGTTGGCCTTTATTGCAAGGGGGATAGAGTATAAAAGCAGTGAAGTCTTGCTACACCTGTACAGGGTATTGGTGAGGCCACACCTGGAGTACTGCGTACAGTTTTGGTCTCCGTATTTAAGGAAAGATATACTTGCATTGAGGCTGTTCAGAGAAGGTTCACTAGGTTGATTCCGGAGGTGTGGGGGTTGACTTATGAAGATAGGTGGAGTAGGTTGGGCCTATACACATTGGAGTTCAGAAGAATGAGAGGTGATCTTATCAAAACATCTAAGATAATGAGTGAGCTTGACAAGGTGGATGCAGAGAGGATATTTTCACTCAAAGGGGAATCTAAAACTAGGGGACATCGTCTTAGAATAAGGGGCCGCCGATTTAAAACTGAGATGAGGAGAAATTTCTTCTCTCTGAGGGTTGTAAATTTATGGAATTCTCTGCCCTAGAGAGCTGTGGAGGCTGGGTCATTGAATATATTTGAGGCGGAGATAGACAGATATTTGAGCAATAAGGGAGTGAAGGGTTATGGGGAGCGGGCAGGGAAGTGGAGCCGAGTCCATGATCAGATCAGCCATGATATTAAATGGCGGAGCAGGCTCTAGGGGCCAGGTCGTCTATTCGTTCTCCTATTTATTATGTTCTTATGTTCTTATGAGCCCCGTTCCCCGATTATCTCTGGGTTTTCCAATCATCACTGGCTTCCTATCGACCTACACATCAATTTCAAAATCCTGTCCTCACCGACCGGTCCCTCCGTGACCTTGCGTGTTGTTGCCACTGTAACGGCAACCTCGTTCAGCCCTGTTGTAGGGTGTTCGTTTTACACACTACCTTGATTCGTATGTTTCTATGTTTCTATGTCGACCTCGGGAATTACAGGAAAAGGACAACACATGACGCAAAGCTTAAGCTTAACCCAATTGTCAGTTTTATTCCGCAAAAACGAACTAAAAATTACAGAACAAGACTTCTGAGAGAATTGACCGAAGGCATACAATCACCCGTCCAGTTAGATTGTAGGTTCGTGGTCGCTGGTTCCGTGACCGGTTGTTCCTCTTCGATGTTCCCTCTTCTGGTTGTTCTCTTCTCTTCCGTCTCTTTCCGTGCGTTCTGAGCTGCTTCCAGCTCGTGTATATATATCCATTTTATGAATAAATGTCCCGCTGGGCTGGGGTTTCCGTTAGTGCGTCTGGATCGGTTTCGTTGTTTGTGGTGATCCGTTTGACTGGCTGTGGTGATGGGTCTGGACATCCACAATTTGCACACGGAGTCTACAGGGCAAAAGGTAACTCCTTATCCATAGTGCCCCGTTATCCAAAAATGCACGCCTTGTGGGATCCTTTGTTGTCCTGGTTTCTTGCAGACTTGTAGTCTCTATAGGGAACTGTTTTTCCCCCTCCGGCAAATCAATCCAGGGGGCTCCTGGTATAGATTGTATCAATCCCTTTGTTTTGATGCATACAGGTCTGGCTCGTGACCGCAGAGATTGTTTTAAAATCGGTTATGAGTCACCACCTGCCCCAGGCTGGCGCCGTTTTCTCCCTCGCCCAGTCAGTCCCAAAAGCTTGTTTTAAACCATTTTTAGTTTGTGGCCTCTTCCTGTGCCTTCTGTAAAAGTGTGCAACCCTTTCAATGTCTTCCTGCAGACACCCTCCACTCTTCCTCCTCTGCTCTCCTGTCCATCCATCTTATCTTTGCTGCAATTTCTGGTTGCAGGCACAAAGATAAACGCGCTTTTCTGGCCAAGCACTCTGTAGGTTGTTGATCTGAGCGCATTAAAAAGAAAAAGAACAACTTGCATTTATATAGCACCTTTCACGACCACTGCACATCCCAAAGTGCTTTACAGCCAATGAAGTACTTTTTTGAAGTGTTGTAATGTGGGAAATGCAGCAGCCAATTATGCGAACAGCAAGCTCCCAAATAGAGCAATCTGATACTGACCAAATAATTTGCTTTTTTAGTGATGTTGATTGAGGGATAAATGTTGATGAGGACATTGGGAAGAACTCCCCTGCTCTTCTTCATAATGGTGCCATGGGATCTTTTACATCCACCCGAGAGAGCAGACGGGGCCTCGGTTTAATGTCGCAATCAAAAGACAGCACCTCCAAACATGCTGCGTTCCCTCAGCACTGCACTGGAGTGTTGGCCTAGCTTTTTGTGCTGAATCCCCTGGAGTGGGGCTTGAACACACAACCTTCTGACTCAGAGGCGAGTGTGCTACCCACTGAGCCACGGCTGACACGAGTGACCTGGTTAATCACTGTTCCTTACTTACCTGCTGCCAACCCCCTCCACAATCTGTGACTGCGGTGTTCAACCAGCACTGGCATATTTGAAAGGCTGCACTGGAATTTCCATGCACCCCAGCAGACTGCACCCATTTTATACGGGATTCACGCCAATTACTACGCCAATGGATATGCAAATGAGCGAACCCAGGAAACTCTCCTGCAGTTACCTCTCCAGATCATCAGCGAGTGCAAATCTTTTCACACTGGCATAACAGAGGTCCCACTCACCTCATGGAAATTCTCTCCCCTTCTATCTATCTGTGAGGCATTGTGAGAGGTTATTACAGCGTGATTGTCCCATTCCTTCTCTTCCTTTCAAGAAGCACCTTCCCAAGTGACAACATGGTTGGGATCACTATCTCTACTTGTGGCTATTCACCTATGACCTACAATGCGTGGAGGCCCCGGCCTGCGTGACAACAGGTCGGGGCCATAAAAGGAGCGGAGGCGAACGGCCCAGGAGCAGCGTGGAGGCCACTTCAGGAAGCCGGTGCAGGAGGGTAACGGCAGCGAAGAGTGACGTCATCAAGGTCCAGGTCGGTGATTGGATCGTGGGCAGGTACAGCAGGAGCGGCGAGGGCGGGGCGAAGGAGCGGCGAGAGATTGCAGAGCGACGTGATCGGGGCCCAGGGGAGGCGAGAGTTCGGGGCCAGGGGTCCAGGCAGCACGGGCCCAGCCCACACCGCGATATGTGCGCGCAGCGCACTAGGTCCGTGCAGCAGAGCTGGTCTCCAGTCGTCCTGGTTAACCCTTGCCACTGGACCAAGACCTAGCTCTGTCAAGCCCGTGTGGTGGCTGGTGTGCAACGGCCACCCCACGTTAAAAAATTCCACGCACAGACATCTTCCACCCCCTTCAGGATGTAGTTCGAGTCCTTCATTCGAAACACCGGTGAACTCGTCCTTTTTTGGCGTGGAAGCAAGTCATCCTCGTTTCGAGGGATTGCCTATGAAGATGATGATGACCACGCAGCAGGTTGGCACCATCAAGTCTATCTTTAACTCTGGCGTTAACCCTCTGAAAGGCTCATCTGTGAAGCATCAATTCCGCTATTCCCCCATCTCCATGCCCTGCACATTGCTGCCAGCAGAGCCCGAAGCACCATCTCCGTCTTATGCCAGGGTCATATACCCAGCAAGTGCAAAAGCAGCTGTACACTTAGGGGTTGAAATTCCGTTTGTAACGCCACCTCTTACTGCCGGAGAGGGGCGGCTAACGGGCGGCTAAGTCCTTACCGTCGGCGGCGACCGGGCTCCTCGGCGGCTCACGGTCAGTGTAGTTGGGCGGTGGGGGCGGCGCCAAGACGTACCGCTGCGCGCTCGGCCGCCACCCACGTGGTGACGTCATCGGGCGTGCAACGCCCCCTTGCCGCCGCCGCTGCGAGATTCGGTGAGTGCGGTGGCCTTACCGGCAGGCGACCCGTGCAGCCTGGGAAAGGTGGTGGGACATCGGGGGATCCCGGGGCGGGAGTGTCCAGGGATCAAGGTCAGTGGTGATGTTTATTTTTGGGGGCATTTATGTATTACTGGGACCGGTGGGGAAGTGCAGGTGTGGGTGAGGGAAAATGTCGGAAACATTTTTATCCTATTTTTTTCCTCTCGCGTGCCGGCAGCCTCCCGTGGGGAAATTCTGTCGGCCACCTGACCCCCCACTCCGTGGGTGCCCGAGGCGGGAGTGTGCAATGCCACTTTTAGCACCGCTCTCTCACCTTTGGCCGTTAAAACTGAATTTTGCAATTTGAGGCGGCACTTAACGCCCGGCGTTAAAATCAGCGCTCAGCCGGTGACACCGCCTCAAAAACGGCGGGACCCAATTTCAATCCCTAAGTGATTCACGTGTCTTCTTTGCACAACTGCTGGGACCTGGGGCACTCCCAGAGCTGTGAACAGTTGTAAAGGTTCTGAGTGTAGCAAGTTCAGGGCAACCTTAATCCGATTGCTCAGAGAAAGAAAGACTTGGAATTATATAGCGCCTTTCATGAGCTCAAGGTGTCCCAAAGCACTTTACAGCCAATGAAGTACTTTTGAAGTGTTGTCGCTGTTGTAATGTGGGAAACGTGGCAGTCAATTTTTCGCACAGCAAGCTCCCACAAACCACAACTTTGATAATAACCAGATCACCTGTTTATTTTTTTCAGTGATGTTGTTTGAGAGATAAATATTGGCCAGGACACTTGAGCTCTCCCCTGCTCTTCTTCGAAATAATGCCATGGGACCTTTAACATCGACCACAAAAAGCAGACTGGACCTCGGTTTAACGTCTCATCCAAAAGACAGCATCTCTGACATTACAGCCATCCCTCAGTACTGCCCTGGAAAGTCAGCCTAGATTTTTGCATTCAAGTCTCTGGAGTGGGATTTGAACCCACAACTTTCTGATTTTGAGGGAAGAGGCCTACCACTGAGCCAAGGCTGATAATCAATGCATCAAGCAGCCTAAAATTCAGCACTAACTACAACGATGGTCGATGTGGCAAATGGAAATGTCACATTGCTACAATAGATGGAACACTTCAGAAGTTGGGGTTAACCCACACCAAGTCCCGCTCACCCATCACCCTCTGTGCTCGCTGCCCGTATCCTAACTCACACCAAGTCCCAGTCACCCATCACCCTCTGTGCTCGCTGTCCGTATCCTAACTCACACCAAGTCCCAGTCACCCATCACCCCTGTGCTCGCTGCTCGTATCCTAACTCACACCAAGTCCCGCTCACCCATCACCCCTGTGCTCGCTGCCCGTATCCTAACTCACACCAAGTCCCGCTCACCCATCACCCCTGTGCTCGCTGCCCGTATCCTAACTCACACTAAGTCCCGCTCACCCATCACCCCTGTGCTCGCTGCCCGTATCCTAACTCACACCAAGTCCCGCTCACCCATCACCCCTGTGCTCGCTGCTCGTATCCTAACTCACACCAAGTCCCGCTCACCCATCACCCCTGTGCTCGCTGCCCGTATCCTAACTCACACCAAGTCCCAGTCACCCATTACCCCTGTGCTCGCTGACCTACATTGGATCCCGGTTAAGCAATGCCACGATTTCAAAATTCTCCTCCTTGTTTACAAATCCCTCCATGGCCTCGCCCCTCCCTATCTCTGTAATCTCCTCCAGCCCCACAACCCTCCGAGATGTCTGCGCTCCTCTAATTCTGCCCTCTTGAGCATCCCTGATTATAATCACTCAACCTTCGGTGGCCGTGCCTTCTGTTGCCTGGGCCCCAAGCTTTGGAACTCCCTCCCTAAACCTCTCCGCCTCTCTACCTCTCTTTCCTCCTTTAAGACGCTCCTTAAAACCTACCTCTTTGATCAAGCTTTTGGTCACCTGCACTAATTTCTCCTTATACGGCTCGGTGTCAAATTTTTATCACGTAATACTCCTGTGAAGCGCCTTGGGACGTTTCACTATGTTAAAGGCACTATATAAATACAAGTGGTTGTTGTTATGGGAGCACATTCTCCCCTTCTTGGTCTTCGCCATTGATGATTGTCCATTATGGGGTGGATAATTGGACTGGCTCCGTCACATGCATGCTGTCCTCTCCGTCTGATGTTTCTCTGTGAACCCCGCCAAGGCGATCCACTACACTCAAGCCCAAGAAGAGGAAAGTCCAGCCCAAAGGTGTAGTGTTGGCTGACAGGCGGTGGAGGGAGCGTCACTCTGCATCAAAACTCCACTGGGAACGCTTGATATCGGCAAAAACAAAATCTCCATTCCCAAGTACGAACTTCTTTCACTCGGACAAGTACAAAAGTTCCCTGACAGTAAACTTTATTAAAAAAAAACCTTACTGTTGTACTCGCTGAATCTAATCATCGAATGGCTGATGTAACACTCAGACCAAGTGATCTGCTATTATTCAGTTATTATTCATAACTGGATGATTAAACAGCTCCTGTGCTGCCAAGTTTCAGATACTCGGGTGGCAAATGGTTCTGCACATGGGTAACATAGAAACATAGAAATCTACAGCGCAGAAGGAGGCCATTCCGGCCCATCATGTCCGCACCGGCCGACAAAGAGCCACAAGGCCCTTGGTCAGCAGCCCTGAAAGTTCCATATAAAGTGCAGAAACCCACAGAGTGCCACTCTGCACCAAATCACTTACCCACTGATAGCACATTTTACTGCCACTTGGGGAATTTTAGTAGCCTATTGTATTACATAGAATATCGCATATCATATATAACACCACAATGCATATAGAGAATCATAGACTAGTAAAGCAAGCACTCTATTTGGAACTCCTTCTTGGCAAGCGAGCCCCAGGTGGGCAGAGGAAACGTTACAAGGACACCCTCAAAGCCTCCCTGATAAAGTGCGACATCCCCACTGACACCTGGGAGTCCCTGGCCAAAGACCGCCCTAAGTGGAGGAAGTGCATCCGGGAGGGTGCTGAGCACCTCGAGTCTCGTCGTCGAGAGCATGCAGAAACCAAGCGCAGGCAGCGGAAGGAGCGTGCGGCAAACCAGACTCCCCGCCTGCCCTTTCCCTCAACCGCTGTCTGCCCCACCTGTGACAGGGACTGTGGTTCTCGTATTGGACTGTAGAACCATCTAAGGACTCATATTTTTAGTGGAAGCAAGTCTTCCTCGATCCCGAGGGGCTGCCTATGATGAGTACAGCACAGAAGGAGGCCATTCGGCCCATTGAGTCCGCGCCGGTTCTTTCGAGGAGGAATCCAGTGAGTCCCACTCCCCCCGCTCTTTCCCCATATCCCTGACATTTTTCTCCTTCAAGTATTTATCCAGTTCCCTTTTTAAGGCTCGTATTGGATCTGTTTCCACCGCCCTATCAGTGCATTCCAGATCTAAACCACACATTGCGTAAAAAGGTTTTTCCTCATATCGCCTCTGGTTCTTTTGCCAATCACCTTCAATCTGTGCCTATTATCTGTGCCTATCTATTACATAACATATGATATACTGTAACATCGATTATTTAAAATAACATAATAGTGTGTGTCACAGGGAGATTATGCCAGATATTACTTCACCTTCATGAAAATGCTTACGTCACATTGCAGTCATACAATCACAGAAATTTACGGCACAGAAAGGGGCCACTCGGCCCATCGTGTCTGTTCCAGCCGAAAAAGAGCTATCCAGCCTAATCCCACTTTCTAGTTCTTGGTCTGTTACCTTGAAGGTTGCAGCATGTCAAGTGCATATTCAAGTATTTTTTAAATGTGGTGAGGGGTTCTGCCTCTATCACCCTTTCAGGCAGTAGTTCCAGACCCCCACCACCCTCTGGGTGAAGAAATTTCTCCTCAACTCTCCGCTAATCCTTCTACCAATTACTTTAAATTGATGCCCCCTGGTTGTTGACCCCTCTGCTAAGGGGAATAGGTCCTTCCTATCCACTCTATCTAGGACCTTCATAATTTTATACAATACTTGACTTTCACCCATTTAAGTTTTGTTGCAATGCAAGGCGTTTGAAGTATCTATAATAATCGGCACAATCTCTCCGGGGGAAGGTTAATGGAATGATCTGATGACTGTCACGCCCATTTGTCACAAGGCGAGAGGAATGCCAGAGGTAGCACAGAGCCACAGACATGCCCCCCGGCCCCCCGGCTAAACATGTTCAACTCCAAGCCAGTTACGATCAAAGCTGACACAGCAGTGCCCGGTAACTTGGCAACATCTGAAGTTTCTAATGGTAATCTGATGTTTCTTTTTATTTATTCATTCTCAGGATGTGGGCGTCGCTGACAAGCCCGACATTTATTGCCCATCCCTAATTGCCCTTGAGAAGTTGGTGGTGAGCCGCTTTCGACAACTGAGTAGGCCCGACCCGACCCGGGAGGAATCACCACCACCGGCAGCAGTTAGCCACCACAGGGAGAAGTGCCAGCTGTCCCGAGAGGGCGACAAAATCGACGTCACCGGAATCCAGGTAGCTGATTGGAGCGAGGCCGAGCCCAGTGGAGGGGTCAGGACCCAGGAGCCGGAGGGGCGGAGGTCGGGAGTGGAGGTCGGAATAGAGGTTGGGACCGGAGAAAAGCGGAGGTTGGGAGTGGATGTCGGGAGTGGATGTCGGGAGCGGAGGTCGATAGCGGAGGTCGGGAGTGGATGTCGGGAGTGGATGTCGGGAGTGGATGTCGGGAGCGGAGGTCGATAGCGGAGGTCGGGAGTGGATGTCGGGAGTGGATGTTGGGAGCGGAGAAGAGCGGAGGTCGGTGCGGAGGTCGGGACCGGAGAAGAGCGGAGGTCGGGAGTGGATGTCGGGAGTGGATGTCGGGAGCGGATGTCAGGAGCGGAGGTCGGGAGCGGAGGTTGGAAGCGGAGGTCGGGAGTGGAGGTCGGGACCGGAGAAGAGCGGAGGTCGGGAGCAGAGGTCGGGAGCGGAGGTTGGGAGCGGAGGTTGGGACCGGAGGTCAGTGCGGAGGTCGGGAGCGGAGGTTGGGAGCGGAGATCGGAGTAGAGGTCGGGAGCGGAGGTCGGGAGCGGAGGTCCGGAGCGGAGGTCGGGAGCGGAGGTTGGGAGCGGAGATCGGAGTAGAGGTCGGGAGCGGAGGTTGGGAGCGGAGGTCCGGAGCGGAGGTCGGGAGCGGAGAAGAGTGGAGGTTGGGAGTGCTATGCTCATAATCAAGTGATGCAACTGAGTACTGTAGACAATGCATAAGTGTGACCTTAGCTCCTTTATTTAAACTCGAGTGTTGGTACAGCATGGGAGGCCTGCTTATATACAGTGCTCCCAAGGGATGCTGGGATCCCTTGGGACTCCAACAGGCAGGCCCTCTGGTGGTGGTATGATACAGGCTGCCTAGGGTTACATACTTAACAGGGAGTGGATGTTGGGAGCGGAGGTGGGGACTGGAGGCCGGAGCAGCGGCGAGATCAGGGCCTAGATGTGGCCCAGGGAAGGAGCAGCACGGGCCAACAGCGAAGTCGTGAGGATTACACTGCATCCTATGAATCCCAGGGAGAGAGGACCTGTGGAGTATGTGTGTGTGAATGAACGAGGCCCACGCAGCGGAGCCTGGTCTCCAGTTGTCTTGGACCTTGCTCTGCTAAGCCGGTGTGGTAGTCGATGTGTAATGGCCACCTCACGTTAAAAGAACTCACGCACAAGTATCTTCCCCCCGTTCAATATGAAGTTCGGGACCTGGAACGTCAGGACAACTCCAACAGCAATAGGCCGGAATGCCGCACCGCCATCATTGCCCGGGAACTTAGATGCTTCGATGTCGACACCCGACACCCGGCGAGCAGGGGGAAGGCCAGCTCAAGGAACAAGGTGGAGGTTACACCTTCTTCTGGAAAGGAAAACCAGTGGAAGAACGCCGCCTCCATGGAATCGGTTTCGCCATCACGAATGAGCTGGTCAACCGCCTCAGAAACTCCCCCTGCGGGATTAGTGAATGTCTCATGACTCTCCGACTCACCCTAGCCCGGAACCAGTGTGCCACAGTCATCAGTGCGTACGCTCCAACACTCGATGCAACAGACAAGACCAAAGAGGGTTTTTACTCCAACCTCGAAAAATCCCTGTCCTGCGTCCCCGCGGGCGACAAACTGATCCTCCTCAGAGACTTCAGTGCCAGAGTTGGAAAAGACACAGACCTCTGGGGAGGTGTGATCGGCAGAGAGTGGGTAGGGAAAACCAACTCCAGCGGTACCATGCTCCTGACAAAATGCCTAGAACATGACCTTGCCATAACTAATACCCTGTTCCGTCAGAGGCATTGTGGCAACACCCTCGCTCCAAGCACTGGCATCTGCTAGACTACGTCATCGTCCGAGCGAGGGTCGCAAGGATGTGCGCATCACCCGCGCCATCACAGGAGATGACAACTGCTGGACGGACCATCGCCTAATTCATTCTGTCATCTCCATCAAGGTAGCCCCAAAACAGCGGCTGCAACAGAAACACTGCCGCAGGAAAATCAAGGACAGAGAACTCAAAGATCCTGCTAAAGAAAGCCCTATTCAGCCAGCGCCTCACTACCAACCTGACCCGGAGACGCAGAGTGTCCACAGTAACTGGTCTGCCCTCCATGCCTCCATAATCAGCACCTGTGAAGAGACGCTCGGTCACTCGACCAGGAAACACCAGGACTGGTTCGACGAGAACGACCAGGAGATGCAGGAGCTAATAAGCCGCAAGCGCAAGGCATTCTTGAACTGGAAACAGCAACACAACTCGAGGGCAAGAAAGCAGATCTACAGACGTCTGAAGGCCGAGGTCCAACAAAAAACTCGCGACCTATAGAACAGATGGTGGGTGGAAAAAGCGCAGGAGATCCAGCAACTAGCAGACAACCACGACGTGCGTAGATTCTTCAGCGCAGTCAGGATCACCTACGGCCCAAGCACCCAAGGCCCTACCCGACTGAAGGCCAAGAACAGAGAGGTGCTCATCAAGGACAGAGAGGCAGTCAGGGCCCGCTGGAGGTAGCTCTTCGAAGATCTCCTTAACTGAGACTCTGTCTTTGATGTGAGTGTCCTCGACTCCATTCTGCAGCATGCTACCTGCCACCACCTTATACATGAACTCATCGCTCTTATTTGGAAGGAGGAGAGCATGCCAGGGGATCTCAGAGGCGCTGTAATTGTGACCATCTTCAAGAAAGGTGACAAGTCCGATTGTGGTTTCCCTTCCGTCTGCCACAGGGAAAATCGTCGCAAGAATCCTCCTCAATCGCCTTCTCCCTGTGGCTGAAGAGCTCCTCCCAGAGTCGCAATGCAGATTCCGCCCACTGAAGGGCACAATGGACATGATCCTCATCGCATGACACCGACAAGAGAAATGCAGGGAACAGCACCAACCCTTGTACATGGCCTTCTTTGACCTCACAAAGGCCTTCAACTCTGTCAGTCATGAGGGGTTATGCAGCGTCCTCCTCAAATTCAGCTGCCCTCGAAAGTTTGTCGCCATCCTCCGCCAGCTCCACGATGACATGCAAGCCGTGATCCTGACCAACGGATCCACCACAGACCCAATCCACATTCGGACCGGGATCAAGCAGGGCTGAGTCATCGCGCCAACCCTCTTCTCGATCTTCCTCGCTGCAATGCTCCACCTCACACTCAACAAGCTCCCCGCTGGAGTGGAGCTAATCTATGGAACAGATGGGAAATTGTTCAACCTCAGTCACCTCCAGTCCAGATCCAAGGCATCCCATCCTCTGTCATTAAATTACAGTACGCAGTAAACATCCGTAAGATAAAGGTCCTCGACCAACCTGCCCTTGCCACACAGAACTGCCACCCGGTTATCAAAATCCACGACGAGGCCTTGGACAATGTGGACCATTTTTCACACCTCGGGATAGTCAGTGTGATATATGGGGATATATTAGATAGTCAGTGTGAGCAGAGTGAGGTGAGTGAGGAGAGGGAGGTGAGTAAGGAGAGGGAGGAGAGGGAGGAGAATGAGGATGGAGAATGTGTGTGTCTCTCTCTCTCTCTGTCTCTGTGTGTGTGTGTGTCTCTCTCTCTGTCTCTCTCTCTCTCTCTGTCTGTCTCTCGCTCGCTCTCTCTGTGTCAACAAGGGCAGACGTCGATGACCAAGTCCAACACCGCCTTCAGTGTGTCAGTGCAGCCTTCGGTCACCTGAGGAAGAGTGTTTGAAGACCAGGATCTCAAACCTGGCACCAAGCTCATGGTCTACAGGGCAGTGGTGATACCCGCCCTCCTGTCTGCTTCAGAGACTCGGCCCCAGTTTTCAGGAGCTGCAAGGCCTGCCTATTTGCCGCCCAAAGGACGGCTGATGGCCGCCGAGAGAGCGGGCGGTACTTTGCCTGAAAGATTCCTTTAAAATAGATGGCGGTACCGACCGACGGCAAAATATCGGCTCACGCCGTCAATCTGGGCAGCAGTGGGCAGGAGCTCCCAATCTTGGCGGCAAAGGCGCTTGCTGTCCAAGTGCCACCGAGGATGGAGTCGAGCCCAGGGAGGGGGGAACTTTGACAAGTAAAAAGTATTATCAAAATACAAAAACACCTTACCCCATCCAGGGAAGTCTCTGTAAAAAAAATATTTTAAAGATGCTCACTAACCTTTTCTTTCAGGTCTTCGTACCTACCGTCGGGGTTAGACCGGCCTCCACGCAGCGATCCTTCCCCCTGCTGGCGCCAACTCCCGCCGACTCCCTCTCGCACCAATCTGGCATCTCAGCGGGCGCGAGGCCACTTGCGCTACTTGGCCGCCACAGGACGTCAGCGGGCGGTTCCCGGCAATACTCCCCTCTCGCCCGCTCCAGCCCAAGTGGAAACTGGGAGAGAGAGGAAACTGGCAGCAAAACTCGGCGGCAGTCGGCGGCAGTGGGCGGTAAGGCCACCAATATCGAGGCCATGGACTATGTATAGCAGGCACCTCAAAGCACTGGAGAAATATCACCAATGCTACCACCGCAAGATCCTGCAAATCCATTGGCAGGATAGGCGCACCTACGTCAGTGTTCACACTCAGGCCAACATCCCCAGCATCGAAGCATTGATCACGCTCGATCAGCTCCACTGGACGGGCCACATAGTCCGCATGCCCGATACGAGACTCCCAAAACAAGCGCTCTACTCGGAGCTCCGACATGGCAAGCGAGCTCCAGGTGGGCAGAGGAAACGCTTCAAGGACACCCTCAAAGCCTCCCTGATAAAGTGCAACATCCCCACCGGCACCTGGGAATCCCTGGCCCAAGACCGCCCAAAATGGAGGAGAAGTATCCAGGAAGGCGCTGGACACCCCGAATCTTTTCGCTGGGAGAAAGCGGGGGCCAAGCGCAAACAGAGGAAGGAGCGTACGACAACCCAAGCCCCCCACCCACCCATTCCTTCAACCACAGTCTGCCCCACCTGTGACAGAGATTGTAATTCCCGCATCGGACTGTACAATCACCTGAGAACTCATTTTTAGTGTGAAAGCAAGTCATCCTCGGCTCCGGGGGACTGTCTAAGAAGGAGACAACTGAGCGGCTTGCAATGTCATTTCAGAGGGCAGTTAAGAGTCAGCCACATTGCTGTGGGTCTGGAGTCACGTACTGGCCAGACCAGGTAAGGACGGCAGATTTCCTTCCCTAAAGGACATTAGTGAACCAGATGGGTGTTTACAACTGTCGTGTCCTTACACCTGACTATAGAATCACACGATAACCAGGATGTCCGGCAAGCCATGGGTTGCAAAGACCGTACGCAGACTCTCCACGGTGGTGGATGTCGTGCACGGATTCAATATGATGCACTCGATCCATTTCGAGTATGCATCGACAACAATCAGGAAAATTTTTCCCATGAACGGGCCTGCATAGTCTACATGAATACGTGACCATGGCCTGGTGGGCCAGGGCCACGGGCTGAGTGGGGCCTCCCTGGGGGCATTACCCAGCTGGGCACACGTCGTGCACCTGCGAACCCAGTGTTCCAGGTCTGAGTCAATTCCCGGCCACCACACGTGTGACCGGGCAATGGCCTTCATTAACACGATGCCTGGGTGCTCGCTGTGGAGTTCCCTGATGAATGCTTCCCTTCCCTTCTGGGGCATGACGACCTGGCTGCCCCATAGCAGGCAGTCGGCTTGGATGGAGAGCTCATCCATCTGTCTGTGGAACGGTCTGACCTCCTCGGGGCATGCTCCGTGTGCGGGCGCCCAATCCCCGGTCAGGACACATTTCTTTATCAGGGATAGGAGGGGATCTCTGTTGGTCCAGATTTTGATCTGGCGGGCTGTGATGGGGGAGCCTGCGCTGTCAAAAGCCTCAATGGCCATGACCATCTCCGCGCTTTGCTCCGACGCCCCCTCAGTGGTCGCCAGTGGGAGCCTGCTGAGCGCGTCATCGCAATTTTCGGTGCCTGGCCGGTGCCGTATGGTGTAGTCATACGCAGCCAGCGTAAGGGCCCACCGCTGTATGCGAGCTGATGCATTGGCATTGACAGCCTTGCTGTCGGACAACAGGGATGTTAACGGCTTGTAGTCCATTTCTAACTCGAACCTTCTGCCGAAAAGGTACTGGTGCATCTTTTTCACTCCGTAGACACATGCGAATGCTTCCTTTTCAACCATCCCATATCCCCGTTCTGCCTGGGAGAGCGACCTGGAGGCATAAGCCACAGGTTGGAGTTGGCCCTCATCATTACTCTGCTGCAACACGCACCCAACCCCACAGGATGATGCATCACACGTTAAAACCAGTTTCTTACAGGGGTTGTACAGGGTCAACAGCTTGTTCGAACAAAGCAGGTTCCGCGCCCGATTGAAAGCCCGTTCTTGACAGTCCTCCCAAAACCATTCACAACCCTTATGCAGGAGCACATGTAGTGGCTCCAACAATGTGCTTAAGTTCAGCAGAAAGTTCCCGAAGTAATTCAAGAGTCCCAGGAATGACCGCAACTCCGATGTGTTGCCTGGCCTGGGCACACGACGGATTGCCTCTGTTTTGGATTCGGTAGGCCGGATCCCATCTGCGGCAACCCTCCTGCCCAAAAACTCGACCTCTGGGGCCAAAAACACACACTTGGACTTCTTTAGTCGCAGGCCTACCCGGTCCAGTCGGCGTAGCACCTCCTCCAGGTTGTGGAGATGTTCCTCGGTGTCTCGACCCGTGATAAGGATGTCGTCCTGAAATACGATTGTTCCAGGGATGGATTTAAGCAAGCTTTCCATGTTCCTCTGGAAGATAGCGGCCGCTGAACGAATGCCAAACGGACACCTGTTGTAAACAAACAGCCCCTTGTGTGTAGTGATGGTGGTCAGAAGCTTGGATTCTTCAGCCAGTTCCTGAGTCATGTAGGCTGAAGTGAGGTCCAACTTAGTGAACAGCTTGCCACCGGCCAGCGTGGCAAAAAGATCCTCCACTTTTGGAAGCGGGTATTGGTCCTGTAGTGACACTCGGTTGATGGTGGCCTTGTAGTCGCCACAAATCCTGACCGAGCCATCCGCTTTAAGGACAGGAACGATGGGGCTTCAGTCACTGAATTCAACAGGTGAAATTATGCCCTCTCTGAGCAGCCTGTCCAATTCACTCTCAGTTCTCTCCCGCATCACATACGGCACGGCTCTGGCTTTGTGGTGCACTGGTCTGGCGTCTGGGGTGATGCGTATCACTACTTTGGTGCCCTTAAAAGTCCCGACACCTGGTTGAAAAAGTGACTCGAATTTCTGTAGGACCTGTGAGCATGAACTTCGCTCCACAGATGAAATGGCGTGCACATCCCCCCCATTTCCAGTTCATCTCGGCTAACCAGCTCCTCCCCAAGAGCGCAGAACCATTCCCCGGGACACTCCAGAGTGACAGCCGGTTCTCCGATCCATTGTGTGTGACCACCAAGTTGCACTGCCTAGCACTGGGATGATCTCTCTGGTGTACGTCCGTAGCTGCGTGTCAATGCGTTCCAGTTTGAGCCTGTTAGCTTTGAGTGGCCATAGTTTTTCAAATTGTTGGGCACTCATAAGTGACTGGCTGGCTCCTGTGTCCAGCTCCATGCGTACCGGGATGCCATTTAATAGGACTTTCATCATCATAGGTGGCGTTTTGGTATACGAGCTGTGGATGTCTGCCACATGAACCCGCTGGACTTCAGCGTCCATAGCTTTGCCCCAAGCATCAACCTGCCTTGCAGACCCCTTGTCTGGTTCCTCTGCCTCGTAAACTAGCCTCGCCACGGGCTTTCTGCACATTCTGGCCAGATGTCCACTGAAGTTACAGTTTCCACAGATAAATTGTTGAAACCTACAGTTTTTCACAGTATGTCTGCCCCCGCACCTCCAGCATGAGCTGAGATTATTGTGAACAAAGCAACTGTTAACAGGCATTCCTCTCTGATTGTCTCTTTGATTACTCCTGAGCACTCTGTTGCTGAGTGTCAATGGTCCCATCCCGGGACGCATTGTCCCTTGTGATGGCGTGAATTGCAGATCCCCCTGCCATTGTCTCGGTTGCTGGCCCACTCTATTGCTGCCTGGGTGGTGTTGAATTGCCCTTGTCTGCCTGCGGGGTTCTGTGTCTCATTTACAATGTTAACTCCCTGGTCCATCGCCATGTTGGAACCAGGGCTGCATGCGTAAATTATCTTGGTCTCCTCTTCCCCTGCCATGAAGGTCTGAGCTATCAACGCTGCCCTTTCCAAAGTCAAGTCCTTGGTCTCAATAAGTTTCCTGAAAATCCCGGCATGACCAATGCCCTCAATGAAGAAATCCCTTGCAGGCGTCTGTGAACTTACAGAGGCCGGCCAAATGCCAAAGGTCCACAACGAAGTCCGATATGCTTTGTCCCTCCCGATGCCGGTGTGTATAGAACCGGTGCCGGGCCATGTGTATACTGCTCACCAGTTTGAGGTGCTCACCGATCAATGTGCTGAGCTCTTCAAAGGACTTGTCCGCTGGCTTCTCGGGTGCGAGCAGGTCTTTCATCAGCGCATATGTCTTGGATCCACAGCTGGTCAGTAGATGCGCCCTCTGCTTGCCAGCCGCTTCCTCACCCAGCCAGTCCTTCATGACAAAGCTCTGCGGGAGCCTCTCAACAAAATCGTCCCAGTCCTCACCAACACAGTACCGTTCCTCTGTGCTACCGGTGGCCATCCTCGTGGGTCGTTGATTCCTGTTTCTCGTCGCCAAATGTGGTGTCCTTACACCTTACTATAGAATCACACGAGGCATGTACTGCAGACAAGATCACTACGTGACCTGAACCTTTATTCCCAGGACCAAGAAGTGCTGACCCTGCGTGGGACCTCCCTTTATATACCTGGATGACCAGGTGAGGAGTGTCTCCCACAAGTTCATCCCCTGTAGTCAAGGTGTGCATTACTCAGGTGTATACAGTGTACAGTGTTATTACATAAAGGTTACAGTTGTGTGAAGGTTACAAACATGACAACAACAATCCGGCAGTTTCATGGTCACCATTACTGATACTAACTTTTTATTCCAGATTTATTTAATTAACTGAATTTAAATTCCCCAGCTGCCGTGGTGGAATTTGAACTCATGTCTCTGGATCATTCATGCAGGCCTCTGGATTACTGGTCCAGTCACATAACCACTAATTAACCGTACCCACTAAATCCGGGGAAATACACAGCCCAGCCAACAGTAGACAGACACTTGACCGATATCTGAAAAATAAAACACAAAATAAATCTAAACGTAGATAAAGTCGCAGCACCTGAAGACGTGTAAAATTCACAGGCATTTCCAGATGCTGAACCAGCCAAGACATCAGGCTTTTTAAAGAAAACGGGTTTCTAATCTTAGCTGAAATATTAAAATTGTATACTTGTCCGATGAATTAATTTGATTTGAGGTTTGGGGAAAAGGTGGCCCCGTTGTGTATGGACCAATCTACATATATATATATATATATTTTTTTATATATATATATATATATATATATGTATATGTTCCAAAAAACACATATATATATGTTCTGTGAATCCATATTTACGAAAGGATATACTTGCTTTGGAGGCAGTTTCGAGAAGGTTCACTAGGTTGATTTCGGAGATAAGGGGGTTGACTTATGAGGAAAGGTTGAGAAGGTTGGGCCTCTACTCATTGGAATTCAGAAGAATGAGAGGTGATCTTATTGAAACTTATAAGATTATGAGAGGGCTTGACAAGGTGGATGCAGAGAGGATGTTTCCACTGATGTGGGAGACTAGAACTAGAGTGCATGATCTGAGAATAAGGGGCCGCCCATTTAAAACAGAGATGAGGAGAAATTTCTTCTCTCAGAGGGTTGCAAATCTGTGGAATTCGCTGCCTCAGGGAGCTGTGGAAGCTGGGTCATTGAATAAATTTAAGACAGAAATAGACAGTTTCTTAACCGATAAGGGGGTACGGGGAGCGGGCGGGGAAGTGGACTTGAGTCCATGATCAGATCAGCCATGATCTTATTGAATGGCGGAGCAGGCTCGAGGGGCCGTATGGCCTACTCCTGCTCCTATTTCTTATGTTCTTATGTAACATTTAGCTGATATCATTGTATAAAACACTCTAGAGCTGACATTCTCAACAAGCTCACCGAATAAATAATTACCCAATGACAACAACAACTTGTATTTATATATCGCCTTCAACATTGTAAAACATTCATAGGAACGTGATCAGACAGAATTTGGCACCGAGCCACGCACGGAGATATTCCGACAGCGGATCTTCGTCAAAGAGGTAGGTTTTAAGGAGCTGCTTAAAGGAGGAGAGAGAGGTAAAGAAGCAAAGAGGTTTCGGGAGGGAATTCCGGAGCTGAGGGCATAGGCAACTAAAGGCACGGGTACCATACCCCCTTATCCTCTTATCGGTTGAGCAATTGACGTTGTTATTTTCTAGGTTCGAGGAGGAAGCTCTGTTTTATACTATAAATCAGCAGATGGTCCTTGTTGCTGTTTATTTATCCATTTATTGTTAAGCAACAGCACCAAAAACAAATTATCTGGGCATTCACGGAACATTGCTGCTGAGAATGGCAGTTCAGATTGTCGACACAACAGTCACTGAAGTTTAAAAGCAATTCACTGCGCCAAAGTGAATTGATAAGATTACATGTGTTGCATTTCTTTACTTGGAAGGGCATTCCAAGTGTTAAAAGAAAGACTTGCATTTATATAGCGCCTTTTATGACCACAGGATGCCTCAAAGCGCTTTACAGCCAATGACGCCACTGTTGCAATGTGGGAAACGCGGCAGCCAACTTGCGCACAGCCCGCTCCCACAAACAGCAATGTGATAATGACCAGATCATCTGCTTTTGTGATGTTGATTGAGGGATAAATATTGGCCCAGGACACCAGGGATAAACTCCCCCTGCTCTTCTTCAAAATAGTGCCGTGGGATCTTTTACACCCACCTGAGAGAGCTTAAGATTTGAACTAAAAGGTGGCATCTCCGACAGAGAAGTGCTCCCTCAGCACTGCATTGTGACTGTCATCCTAGATTATGTACGCAAGTCCCTGGACTGGGATTTGAATCCACGACCTTCTGTCTCAGAGGCGAGAGTGCTGCCCACTGAGCCATGGCTAAAACTGTGTATTCAGAAGAAGACGGCGGGGGGAGGTGGCTTTGAGCTTTATACAATCGCAAGAATGAAAAGACTTCATTGGAAGGTAATTAATTGCAGGGTGTAGGAGGAGCAAGGATTCCTCCAGTTTCAAGTCGGCCCATCATCCCTTTTGTCTCTCTAATCTCTCCTGCCTTCCACCCTATCACGACCTTCCCTTTTGTTCTTTCCTCCCCTCCCCCTTTCAGTGCTCCTTAAGAATCTGTTCTTTCTGAACACTCGCCAGCTCTGACGAAGGAGTCACCGACCCGAAACGTTAACTCTGTTTCTCTCTCCTCAGATGCTGCCTGACCCGCTGAGTATTTCCAGCATTTTCTGTTTTTATTTCAGGTTCCAGCATCCGCAGTGTTTTGCTTTGGTAACTGGTTTGGCTAGTCTAAAGTGCGTACAGCAAACATGATCTGGCCCAGCGTGGTATAAAAGGAGGAGTTTAGGTGGGCACAACTTTTCATTAACAATGCATTGGTTTGTGAATTTAGCTGGACTTGATCAGATCAGTGTCGATCCAGTGGAGCTCTCTGACGCTTGGATTGAAGCCAGAGGTCGCGGCCTCTCGGTGCTATAGACCCCTGCTGCCCAGGCAGAATTGCTGCTGTTGTCGCCATCATCATCAGCAGTCCCTCGGAATCGAGGAAGACTTGCTTCCATTCTTAAAATGAGTCCGTAGGTGGCTGAACAGTCCAATACGAGAACCACAGTCCCTGTCACAGGTGGGACAGATAGACGTTGAGGGTAAGGGAGGGTGGGACTGGTTTGCCGCACGCTCCTTCCGCTGCCTGCGCTTGATTTCTGTACGCTCTCGCCGACGAGACTTGAGGTGCTCAGCGCCCTCCCGGATGCACTTCCTCCACTGAGGGCGATCTTTGGCCAGGGACTCCCAGGTGTCGGTGGGGATGTTGCACTTTATCAGGGAGGCTTTGAGGGTGTCCTTGTAACATTTCCGCTGTCCACCTTTGGCTCGTTTGCCGTGAAGGAGTTCCGAGTAGAGCGCTTGCTTTGGGAGTCTCGTGTCTGGCATGCGGACAATGTGGCCTGCCCAGCGGAGCTGATCAAGTGTGGTCAGTGCTTCGATGCTGGGGATGTTGGCCTGATCGAGGACGCTGATGTTGGTGCGTTTGTCCTCCCAGGGGATTTGTAGGATCTTGCGGAGACATCGTCTTGAGGTGTCTGCTGAACATGGTCCATATCTCTGAGCTGTACAGGAGGGGCATGTATCACTACAGCCCTGTCGTGCACCAGTGGTGGCATGTCGCAGAACAAGACAGCCATCGTGTCTGCGAAACTTCCTCGTTCACCTTCTTGGCTGCGCGCCCGTACGTTTTTCTTCTGACCATTTGCTGATACTCGTGTTGGGATCCATTGGGGGTAATTCTAGCCCAACCAGGCCGGTGGGAATGGGGCGAGTTCGGGTCCCGCCACCCGATTTACACCCCGCCTGATTGAACTCTCCGAGTCAATTGAGTGCAAAATCGTCTGGGGGTGTAAAACAAGCGCCCGACCCATACCCGTCCCATTCCCGCCGGGTGGGTTACAAAGACAACAACAACTTGTATTTATATAGCGCCTTTGACGTAGTGAAACGTCCCAAGGCGCTTCATAGGTAGAAATTAGCGCAGGTGTCCAGAAGCTGGGTCAAAGAGCTAGGTTTTAAGGAGCATCTTGAAGGAGGAAAGAGAGGTAGAGAGGTGGAGAGGTTTAGGCAGGGAGTTCCAGAGCTTGGGGCCCAGGCAACAGAAGGCACGGCCACCGATGGTTGAGTGATTATAATCAGGGATGCTCAGGAGGGCAGAATTAGAGGAGTGCAGACATCTCGGGGGGTTGTGGGGCTGGAGGAGATTGCAGAGATAGGGAGGGGCGAGGGCCATGGAAGGATTTGAAAACAAGGATGAGAATTTTGAAATCGAGGCGTTGCTCAACCGGAAGCCAATGTAGGTCAGCGAGCACAGGGGGTGAGCGGGACTTGGTGTGAGTTAGGACACGGGCAGCCGAGTTTTGGATCACTTCTAGTTTACGTAGGGTAGAATGTGGGAGGCCAGCCAGGAGTGCGTTGGAGTCATCAAGTCTAGCGATTAGAAATCCCCCCAATCTGTACATTGCCTCTGTTAAACTCTGATTGTACATGTTCTCAAATGCAAAGAACGTTAAAATTGAGTTGAAGAAGAATCAAACAGTCTCTGTAACAAAGGTTTGGTTGATGGGTCACAAGATTGGTTTGGATGCAGAAGGCCCTTTCGCCGATTGATCTCATTCTTCCAGAATACCAGCCCTCCACTCTCCCTTCAGGCAGCGAGCTGTGTCTTCAATGAGGCTTGTGTACTGGCCTCAAACGTGCTTTCGGGTAACCCTGTTCCAGCTGCTGATCACCTCTGTGTAAAGAAATATTCGCTGGCAGTGGAGGGTTTGTGTGAGGAATTGTAATGTCAAGCGGGGAGATTGGACTCAGATGTGATGTTCTCAATGGTTGGATAGTCAGCTCACTGTCAAAGGTCCGACTTGACAAATCGCCACTTGCGTGAGGTGCTGGTCCCCACAGTAAGGAGAGAACAGCAGAAACCAATTACAGACTAAAGCACGCGGATATATTTCGGCCAATTATAGAAAGGAAAGAAGACTTGCATTTATATACAGCTTGTCACGACCTTAGGATGTCCCAAAACGCTTTACAGCCAATGATTCGATTCCCACTCCAGTGCAGTGCTGAGGGAGTGCTGCACTGTCGGAGGTGCCGACTTTTGGGTGAGACATTAAACCGAGGCCCCGTCTGCTCTTTCAGCTGGACGTAAAAGATCTCACGGCGCTATTTGGAAGAAGAGCAGGGGAGTTCTCGCCGATGTCCTGGCCAATATTTATCCCTCAATCAACATCACTAAAACAGATTATTTGATCATTATCACATTGCTGTTTGTGGGAGCTTGCTGTGCGCAAATTGGCTGCTGCGTTTCCTACATTAGGACTACGCTTCAAAAGTACTTCATTGGCTGTAAAGTGCTTTGGGAGGCCCTGTGGTAAAGATGCAAGCCTTTTTCTTGCAACGGTGGAGATATGCAAATTAGCCAAATCAACAACACTGTTTTGAATTGAGGTATCGCTCTTTCCTCTCACCTTTTGAAGACACCATCTCACACTGGGGTATAGTTCCAGGGATAGAGAACTGATAATAGAAAGAAAGACTGGCATTTATACAGCGCCTTTCACAACCTCAGGACATCCCAAAGCACTTTACAGCCAATGATGTACATTTGAAGTGCAGCCACTGTTGTAACGTAGTAGCCAATTTGTGCACAGCAAGCTCCCACAGATATTCTGATTAATATTGACCAGGAATCACTGCGCTGCTTCAAAATAGTGCCGTGGGATCTTTATGTCCACCTGGGAGGGCATCTGTAAGACAACAGTGCAGCACCATCTCAGCACCACACTGGAGTGTCAGCCTAGATTTATGTGCTCAGGTCTCTGAAGTGGGACTTGAACCCACAACCTTCTGACTCAGAGGTAAGTGTGCTGCCCACTGAGCCACGGCTAACACAAAACCATTCCCGCCGCCATAGATGGTCATCCCTCCCTTGTCCTGCAGTACGATATAACTGCTGAAAAGCGCTGTGGAAGAAATATTCAAGTTCGGAGCAACATATCCATTTTGCATAATTCTGAATCACTTTGCTAAATATACTAAATTTTTAGACGCAAGACGCCAATTCCTCTCAACAGTAACGTTACAACAATAACTGTATTTATATAGCGCCTTTAACGTAGTGAAACGTTCCAAGGCACTTCACAGGAGTGTTATGTGATAACAATTTTACACCGAGCCACATAAGTAGAAATTAGGGCAGGTGACCAAAAGCTGGGTCAAAGAGGTAAGTTTTAAGGAGCGTCTTGAAGGAGGAAAGAGAGGTGGAGAGGTGGAGAGGTTTAGGGAGGGAGTTCCAGAGCTTGGGGCCTAGGCAACAGAAGGCACGGCCACCGATGGTGGAGTGATTATAATCAGGGATGCTCAGGAGGGCAGAATTAGAGGAGTGCAGACATCTCGGGGTGGGGGGTGGGTTGTGGGGCTGGAGGAGATTAGAGATAGGGAGGGGCGAGGCCATGGAGGGATTTGAAAACAAGGATGAGAATTTTGAAATAGAGGCGTTGCTTAACCGGCAGCCAATGTAGGTCAGCGAGCACAGGGGTGATGGTTGAGCGGGATTTGGTGCAAGTTAGAACACGGGTCAGTGAGCACAGGGGTGATGGGTGAACGGGATTTGGTGCAAGTTAGAACACGGGTCAGTGAGCACAGGGGTGATGGGTGAACGGGACTTGGTGCGAATTAGGACAGGGGCAGCGAGCACAGCGGGTGATGGGTGAGCGGGACCTGGTGTGAGTTAGGACACGGGGCAGTGTGCACAGCGGGTGATGGGTGAGCGGGACTTGGTGCGAGTTAGGACATGCGGCAGTGTGCACGGGGTGATGGATGAGCGTGACTTGGTGCGAGTTAGGACACGGGCAGTGTGCACAGGGGGGGATGGGTGAGCGGGACTTGGTGTGAGTTATGACACGGGGCAGTGTGCACAGGGGTGATGGGTGAACGGGACTTGGTGCGAGTTAGGACACGGGGCAGTGTGCACAGGGGTGATGGGTGAGTGGGACTTGGTGCGAGTTAGGACACGGGTCACCGAGCACAGGGGCTGATGGGTGAGCAGGACGGTGCGAATTAGGACACGGGGCAGTGTGCACAGTGGGGGATGGGTGAACGGGACTTGGTGCGAGTTAGGACACGGGGCAGTGAGCACAGGGGGTGATGGGTGAACGGGACTTGGTGTGAGTTAGGACACGGGGCAGTGAGCACAGGAGGTGATGGGTGAGTGGGACTCGGTGCGAGTTAGGACACGGGGCAGTGAGCACAGGGGGTGATGGGTGAACGGGACTTGGTGTGAGTTAGGACACGGGGCAGTGAGCACAGGGGGTGATGGGTGAACGGGACTTGGTGCAAGTTAGGACACGGGTCAGCGAGCACAGCGGGTGATGGGTGAGTGGGACTCGGTGCGAGTTAGGACACGGGACAGTGAGTACAGGGGGTGATGGGTGAACGGGACTTGGTGTGAGTTAGGACACGGGGCAGTGAGCACAGGAGGTGATGGGTGAACGGGACTTGGTGCAAGTTAGGACACGGGTCAGCGAGCACAGCGGGTGATGGGTGAACGGGACTTTGTGCGAGTTAGGACACGGGGCAGTGTGCACAGGAGGTGATGGGTGAATGGGACTTGGTGCGAGTTAGAACACGGGTCAGCGAGCACAGCGGGTGATGGGTGAATGGGACTTGGTGCGAGTTAGGACACGGGTCAGCCGAGGTTTGGGTGCCCTCTAGTTTACGCAGAGTTCGCACCAATAGCACCTGGAACCAGGGATATTATACCGTCAAGGCGCCTGGAAATCATTCTGTTCGAATTGCCGAACTACTGAAGTGTGAATAACAAATAGACTGAGTCATTGTACACAGTGCACATGCTCAGTGATCAGCACAGTCCTCGAAGAGAGGTGAAGCAGGATATCACTGTGTTTTCAGAGGCCTGTTTTTGTAGTCTATTGAATCTCGACAACATACAACTGAAAATGATTTGTGCTCAGTACAACACAGAGGTGTTTGCCATCATTCACACTGAACACCCTGGTAATCAGGATTCTGCAAGGGCTCTCACCAGCGTGCTCTGTTTCCAATCCATCTAGTTTTTGTGTGGGCTGGCCAAAGGCTGGGCAGGCTGAGTGCGAACTTGTTGATCGGAAATGGGAAATGTCTTAGCAAGAGGAAGGGAGGGGCGGCATTGAGCAGATGACAAATAATATTGAAGGAAATAATTATACTGGTGGGAAGGTGTGGTGACAGATTCAGGATGTATAATCTGCATCCCAGAGTACTAAAAGAGGTTGCCATGGAAATAGTGGATGCATTGGTTGCCATCTTCCAAAATTCTATAGATTATGGAACAGTTCCTGCAAATTGGAGGATGGCAAATGTAACCCCACTATTTAAAGCAGGAGGGCGAGAGAAAACGGGGAACTACAGACTGGTTAGCCTAACATCAGTAGTAAGGAAAATACTGGAGTCTATTATAAAGGATGTGATGACGGGACACTTAGATAATATCAACGGGATTGGACAAAGTCAACATGGATTTATCAAAGAAAAATCGTGTTTGACAAACCTACGGGAGTTTTTTGAGGATGTAACTGATAGAATAGATAAGGGAGAACCAGTGGATGTAGTGTATTTGGATTTTCAGAAGGCCTTTGATAAAGTCTCACAGAAGAGGTTAGTGTGCAAAATTAAAGCACATAGGATTGGGGGTAATATACTGGCATGGATTGAAAATTGGTTAACTGACAGGAAACAGAGAGTAGGAATAAACAGGTCCAAATGGCAGACAAGTTGAACAAATACTTTGGTTCTGTCTTCATAAAGGAAGACACAAATAACCTTCCGGAAATACTAGGGGACTGAGGGTTTAGTGAGAAGGAGGAACTGAAGGATATCCTTATTAGGCGGGAAATTGTATAAGGGAAATTGATGGGATTGAAGGTCGATAAATCGCCGGGGCCTGATAGTCTGCATCCCAGAGTATTTAAGGAAGTGGCCTTCGAAATAGTGGATGCATTGGTGATCATTTTCCAACAGTCTATCGACTCTGGATCAGTTCCTATGGACTGGAGGGTAGCTAATGTAACACCACTTTTTAAAAAAGGAGGGAGAGAAAACGGGTAATTATAGACCGGTTAGCCTGATATCAGTAGTGGGGAAAATGTTGGAATCAATTATTAAAGATGAAATAGTAGCACATTTGGAAAGCAGTGACAGGATCGGTCTAAGTCAGCATGGATTTATGAAAGGGAAATCATGCTTGACAAATCTTCGAGAATTTTTTGAGGATGTAACTAGTAGAGTGGACAAGGGAGAACCAGTGGATGTGTATTTGGACTTTCAAAAGGCTTTTGACAAGGTCCCACACAAGAGATTGGTGTGCAAAATTAAAGCACATGCTATTGGAGGTAATGTACTGACGTGGATAGAGAACTGGTTGGCAGACAGAAAGCAGAGAGTCGGGATAAACAGGTCCTTCTCAGAATAGCAGGCAGTGACTAGTGGGATGCCGCAGGGCTCAGTGCTGGGATCCCAGCTATTTACAATATACATCAATGATTTAGATGAGGAATTGAGTGTAATATCTCCAAGTTTGCAGATGACACTAAGCTGGGTGGCGGTGTGAGCTGTGAGGAGGATGCTAAGAGGCTGCAGGGTGACTTGGAAAGGTTAGTTGAGTGGGCAAATACATGGCAGATGCAGTATAATGTGGATAAATGTGAGGTTATCCACTTTGGTGGCAAAAACACGAAGGCAGATATTATCTGAATGGCAACAGATTAGGAAAAGAGGAGGTGCAACAAGATCTGGGTGTCATGGTTCATCAGTCATTGAAAGTTGGCATGCAGGTACAGCAGGTGGTGAAGAAGGCAAATGGCATGTTGGCCTTCATAGCGAGGGGATTTGAGTAGAGGAGCAGGGAGGTCTTACTGCAGTTGTACAGGGCCTTGGTGAGGCCTCACCTGGAATATTGTGTTCAGTTTTGTTCTCCTAATCTGAGGAAGGACATTCTTGCTATTGAGGGAGTGCAGCGAAGGTTCACCACTGATTCCCGGGATGGCAGGACTGACATATGAGGAGAGACTGGATCGTCTGGGCCTGTATTCACTGGAGTTTCAAAAGATGAGAGGGGATTTCATAAAAACATATCAAATTCTGACGGGACGGGACAGGTTAGATGCAGGAAGAATGTTCCCTATGTTGGGGAAGTCCAGAACCAGGGGACACAGTCTAAGGATAAGGGGTAAGCCATTTAGGACTGAGATGAGGAGAAACTTCTTCACTCAGAGAGTTGTTAACCTGTGGAATTCTCTACTGCAGAGAGTTGTTGATGCCAGTTCAGTGGATATATTCAAGAGGGAGTTAGATATGGCTCTTACGGCTAAAGGGATTAAGGGGTATGGAGAGAAAGCAGGAAAGGGGTACTGAGGTGAATGATCAGCCATGATCTTATTGAATGGTGATGCAGGCTCGAAGGGCCGAATGGCCTACTCCTGCGCCTAATTTCTATGTTTCTATGTTTTTCGGGGTGGCGGGCAGTGACTAGTGGGGTACCACAAGGATCAGTGCTTGGGGCCCCAGCTATTCACTATATATATATATATATGTATATATTTTTCAATTATTTGGATGAGGGAACCACATGTAATATTTCCAAGTCTGCTGACGACACAAAACTAAGTAGGATTGTGAGTTGTGAAGAGAATGTAAAGACGCTGCAAGGCGATTTAGATAGGTTGAGTGAGTGGGCAAACACATGGCAGATGCAGTATAATGTGGATAAATGTGAAGTTATCCACTTTGGTAGGAAATACATAAGGACAAAGTATTATTTAAATGGCGACAGCTTGGAAAGTGTCGATGTAGAGAGGGACCTGGGTGTCCTTGTACACCAGTCATTGAAAACAAACATGCAGGTGCAGCAAGCAGTTAGGAAGGCAAATGGTATGTTGGCCTTCATTGCAAGAGGATTTGAGTACAGGAGCAAGGATGTCTTACTACAGTTATACAGGGCCTTGATGACACCTGGAGTATTGTGTGCAGTTTTGGTCTCCTTACCTAAGAAAGGATATACTTGCCATAGAGGGAGTGCAGCGAAGGTTCACCAGACTGATTCCTGGGATGGCAGGACTGTCGTATCAGGAGAGATTGGGTCGACTAGGCCTGTATTCACTAGAGTTTAGAAGAATGAAAGGGGATCTCATTGAAACGTATAAAATTCTGACTGGGTTGGATAGACTGGATGCGGGGAGGATGTTTCCCCGGGCTGGGAAGTCGAGAACAAGGGGTCACAGTCTCAGGATACGGGGTAGGAAATTTAGGACCGAGATGAGGAGAAATTTTTTCACTCAGAGGGTGGTGAACCTGTGGAATTCTCTACCACAGAAGTCTGTGGAGGCCAAGTCACTGAATATATTTAAGAGGGAGATAGATCGATTTCTAGAAACAAAAGGCATCAAGGGGGTATGGGGAAAAAGCGGGAATATGGTGTTGAGATAGAGGATCAGCCATGATCATATTGAATGACGGTGCAGACTCGAAGGGCCGAATGGCCTATTACTGCTCCTATTTTCTATGTAAAAGTCTGTCAATAAGCAACTACTGTACCTGTTAGAAGGCATCATGTTACTGCTGAGGTTTATAGATTTTTGTTTGGCAAGGGTATTACACAACCAATGCCGGTAGATGGAATTAAAATACCGATCAGCCACGATCTCATTGAATGGCAGAACAGACTTAATGGCCTCCTCCTGTGCTTATGTTCCTCAGGTTGGCAAGTGTTTTGACTTTGATAACAGCAATACAACAACAACATCTTGCATTTATATAGTACCTTCAAAGTAGTAAAACTTCCCAAGGCGCTTCACAGGAATTTTACAAAACAAAAAATTGGACACCGAGCCACATATGGAGAAAATTAGCACAGGTGACCAAAAGCTTGGTCAGAGAGGTAGGTTTTAAGGAGCGTCTGAAAGGAGGAAAGAGAGGTAGAGAGGTTTAGGCAGGGAGTTCCAGAGCTTGGGGCCTAGGCAACAGAAGGCACAGCCACCGATGGTTGAGCGATTATAATCAGGGATGCTCAGGAGCGCAGAATTAGAGGAGTGTAGATATCTCGGGGGGAGGGGTTGTGAGGCTGGAGGAGATTACAGAGATAGGGAGGGGCGAGGCCGTGGAGGGATTTGAAAACAAGGATGAGAATTTTGAAATCAAGGCGTTGCTTAACGGGGAGCCAATGTAGGTCAGCGAACACAGGGGTGGTGGGTGAGCGGGACTTGGTGCGAGTTAGGACACGGGCAGTCAAGGTTTGGATGGCCTCATGTCTACGTAGGGTAGAATGTGGGAGGCCAGTCAGGAGTGTGTTGGAATAGTCAAGTCGAGAGGTAACAAAGGCATGGATGAGGGCTTCAACAGCGGATGAGCTGAGGCAGGGGCGCAGACGGGCGATGTTACGGGCAATATAATGCGGAAGGCTATTGTATCAATAGGGGCCTGGTTAAAGATGAACGTTTGTAGCGGCTTTTGAAGGGCCGTGTTGCTCCTAATAGTTGAGTTGCTCTCAGATGAGTGGAGATCAAAGGAAGGAAAACAATAACTGAGAATTGTACCAGAGAGAAAGGGAGGAGTTACGTGAGGAATAAGGAACCCAGTCGGGAAGAAAGAAGACAATTTGAATTATCGCAAACTGAAATGGAATGAGGTAAATTGCCCAAATTGCAGTTGAAGTACTACTGTCAGGCAAGGCTCAGTGACTGGCATACTCTCTCAGCACTCCCACTCCCTGCAGCTTTGGGTAAAGGTGAGGTGTGTCACTGAGATACACAGACTACGAAAGCGCCTGGCTCCATTCCGTGGTTATGCTGAGCTCGTTGCTCTCAGCCGGGGCAGCAGTCAAGAAAATATTTGCATTTATCTATCACCTTAGCACATCCCAGCTATCCTCTCAAAGTGCTTTACACACAGCGACTGACGCTGAAGTGCAGGTGGCGTTGTTGGTTCAGCAAAAGGAGCGTCCATCTTCGCACAGAAAGATCCCGCACACGGTAGTGGGACTGGAGACGAATTGATTTGTTTCTTGTTACTGTTTTTGAGATTGGAATCTGTACCAGGACCCTGGGAGAGCTTCCCTGCTCTGCTTCGAATGGGGCCGTGGGATCTTTAACGCCGACTGGGAGAAGCAGACAGGAGAGGGCTGGGAGCTGAGGCCGCGCATCAAAGGGTGGTTCTCCGGGTCCCTTCGGGAGACAGTAAGAGCACCGGGCAGAGCACGCCAGCCGTTGGGAAGGTCCCACTGACGTGGCAGTGAAAGTCACCATTGATGTGTGGGGTGCGAGGGCTGGCATTGGGGGGCAGTGGGTCATTTTAAACAAGGACAATGGTGCATAACCGGGCGATATCCCATATACGCCCCACCCAATTTTCCTTTTCACGATAGAAAGGGTGTATAGCGAGAAGCTAATTTGGTACCGCCCATGAACATGCCCCCTCCCCGGTGAGTTTTGAACAACTACCTGTGCGTTGTCTGCCCGTTATGGAATCAACCCCCTCCCCCACAACAAAGAACTGCACAGCACAAAATGAAGCCATTCGGCCCATTGAGCCCATGCCGGCTCTTTGGACGAGCCTGCCCCATTGGGCGACAGGCTGAGTCACGTCGAAAGGGAAGGGTCCGTTCTGTGAACGCAGCACCAACGAGTCTCGCAGTGCAAAGCCCAGGCCCGGTGCGCAGCCGCAAACTGCTCGGCTTAAACTCACGGCACGTACAAGGCAGTGAGAGCAGCATCTGCCTGGCCTTGGCAAGCACAGTCCCAGTGCTGACGCACAGTTTTCTCCCTTCTGCTGGGTTCAGCGTTTCGACGGCGAGTTCAGCGGCAGCCGCGGGAGCAACCCAGCGCGAAGCTCCGCCTGCCCGAGCCGCGCTCAGGTCTCCCTGCTCCACCTTCAGTGTGGGAATGCGCAATGGGTGCTTCGATTCCGATCCCGCTGTAAGATGTGTGGAATTAGCCCTCGCCCCGTCCAACAGTTTCTAAGGTTCAGACTCGTGGAACAGACAACTCAAAGCAAAGATTTCTGGAATAAGTTCTCTGCACTTAAAATCAACAAGAGATTACACGTAAACATCTAATAGTACCGTTACACACACAGCAATCCCGGATTACAAATAAGCATGCACAGATTTATCCCTTTACTTAAAGCTCAAGTGATCATAAGCAAAAACTCACCTGTACTAACACCAGCGAGTGGTCGGTTCGGCAGCGACTAGACGTGGCTCTTTAACTGGCAATTGACCATGTTGCCTCCGACTGCAGTGTCTTTTCGCAGCACTTCTTATAACCTCAAAACTGGGCAGTTCCTTAGTGTGCACGTGCCCCATTCAGCAGGGGTAATGGCCGTAGTTGTTTCTTTCCTCTTCTCCTTATCAAACAACTCGACAATTGATCAGTGGGCCCCATGATCGGAGCGTCCATTGTCTGCAAGACTCTCTAAGATCTGAAGGACTGTTATCTCTTTTATCTGCGATTAACCCCCACAGCTACAACCATTTGTTCTGTCCGAGTCTGCCATCTAGACACAGCTTTCGAAATATCTCAATCACAGAGCAACTTGCAGATTCAGCATTTTCAATTTACATTTGTTCAGCAGAAAATCCTGTTGGCTTCGCAAGGCATGCAGGTACACAAGATTTGGGCAACTTTTAAGCAAACTTTACTAAACCGAGCGATAATGGATCAGCCGCCCATTATACACCTCTCCTGATTGACTTCAATGGAAATAAGAATCGGGTGAGGCGTATCGTGGACGTCCCATTCGGGTTGCCAACCTTCCAGGATTGCCCTGAAGTCTCCAGGAATGGGAGATTAATCTCCCGGACACTGCTGGGAGAATACCCGGGAAAAAAATCATTGGGGCATTCAAAAAATATGAACACTTTTGTTCATCAGTTCTAAAAATATTGGCGAGGGGAAAAGTTTGAGGGTCACGAATCATGCAATCAGGTTGTGAAGAGTCTGATCCCTTTCCAATTGGGGAGGCGGGGCCCCGTGAGGATGGATATGTCGGGCGACCAATGGCGGGGCGGTTGGATATCATGTGACGACACCTCCGGGAATAAGTCCAACCAGCGATGCCAACTCTGCGTTCCATCCACTATCGCCGAAGGTGACCTTTCCCCTCAGTGTGTGCACTGAGCATTCTCGCTTGCTTCAACGCTTTGCATGTGCTCTGGGTGTGCGTGCGAGGTGGCAGGCAACGTATGCAGAATGGCGTGCCGAGCTCTGGAGCAAAGCAGGCCGCCACTGACGGGCAATATGTGTCACCATGCCAACCCATGTGGGGCGGTACTGCTTAATGCGCCTCACTCACACGGACATCCTGACTACAAGATGGGTAAAGGTCACCGATAATGGCACACCAACATCCCCTGACAACCGCTCTTGCTTTAAGCTAAGCCAGAGGCCCACAGCCGCAGGCAACTCTTCTGTGCTGCACCTAGTTGTCTATTCTGATGGTATGAACCTGGTGAATAAGGGGCGATTTTCACTTTTGAGCGCCCGAGAGTAATTGGAGGGGTTGGGGATCACGACTCCCAGGGCGGCAGTGACCCAGATTATTTTTGTAGGTTCCAGAGACGCACAGTTCTGCCTGAAAATGGCAATCGGGGTCCTATTAACATCATAGGACCCCGATTCCTATATTGAAAGGGCTCCAACTCCTGAAACAGGCGGGCGCTTTGGACACCCGCCAGTAGGCCCCTTTTAAAATGGAGCCAGGCCGCATCGCCGTGGTAACGGGGCAGGAAGGCGATTGACCCCATTTTGAGGCCGTTACCGTTCCGTTAACGCCAAGTGAGGGCGAAGAAAATCAATCCCATAGTGTTAGTAGGCTGTTTGACTATGGAGGCCATCACACCTGGAGACAATCCTCTCCTCACCAGTTTTCCACACAGGCACACTGCAGCATTTTTTAAATAGTGAAGGGAATCAACTAGAAGACGTAATTACAAACACACGAGCCTTTGAGCTAAACAGGACCCACTTATTAACTCATGGAATAGGCTGCCACCTGGTGTAGGGACTCAGTCAATACATTTCAGCAGTAAGTGGACCGAAGTTGGATTGCTATTCTTTGTTTTTTCCCCTTCTCTGTTGAAGGAGGTGTCTCAGGTTGAGGTCTGATGACACGGACAGTGACAGCTGAGAGCTACCTCAGCTTGCTGGCCATTCTTCACATTGGAGGCCACTCAACATGGAGGGCATCAACCACGTTCATGACCCTGTCATCACTAATCACACACACTCACACACACACTCACACACACACACACAGACACACTCTCACACACACACACAGACACACTCACACACACTCACACACACACACACACACAGACACACTCACACACTCACACACACACACACATACAGACACACTCACACACTCAGACACTCAAACACACACATGCTCACACTCACACACACACACACAGACAGAGACACACTCACACACAGACACAGACACATTCACACACACACTCAAACACACACACACACACACTCATCATCATCATCATAGGCAGTCCCTCGGAATCGAGGAAGACTTGCTTCCACAGACACACACACACACACACACACAGATTCACACACACTCACTCACACAGACACACACATACACACACACACACATCATAAACACACACACACACGCACTCTCACACTCACACACACAGACACACTCTCACACTCACACACACACAGGCACACACACACACCACAAACACGCACACCCTCACACACCACAAACACACACATACTCACACACACACCACACCACACACACACACACTCACACACACATTCTCACACGCACCAACACACACACACACTCACACACCACAAACACACTCACACACACGCACTCACACACACAAACACACACACACACACACACTCACACACACACACACACTCACAGAATCCAGCAACAGTCACCGGATAGTGACCAGGATTGGTAACCATGGCTGTCTTTTGCCCTCCTGGAACACGAGACCTTCTGCAGCCACTGTGAGGACTGACCAATTGCACAGATTGGGCAGTGGACCCCAGGGCATTCCTCATCCGTTGACTTCAACGAAAACGAAACTGGGGAGCGGTGTACCGGGACGCTCGATCCGATATCGCCCATTTGACACTCTCACCCAAAGATAAGTTAATTCCTCTAGGGGACCTTAAGCAGGTGGTAGGCAATGTATTTGCATGGTGAAAGGGTCTAACATCTGCTTCAGGCGTGGGTAAAGGACGCCTCTTGTTTATCCTTACCCAATATGGTGGTCAGCATACCTCTGGCTGCACCGACCAATTTCTAGACCACTGTGCCCCTTGTGCACAAATGATGGTTTGCTGGCTTCACACTTTAATGTTCATTCATTGAGGGGACTTAAAGAAGGAATATATGGCATACAATCTGTGCATTCCTTACACCCCGATTGTTTGCACTGATTTCCATTTGTTTTACACTGGTTTTTACATTCGGGCGTATGCAAATGAGATTCTCAGGAAATTTCAGTCTAACTCGCCGATGGGAAGATCGGTGCAAATCTCGGTATTGCTTGCCGGATATTAAGGGAATCAAGGGATATGTGAATAGTGCAGGAAAGTGGAGTTGAGGTAGATCAGCCATGATCTTATTGAATGGCGGAGCAGGCTTGAGGGGCCGAATGGCCGACTCCTGCTCCTATTTCTTATGTTCTTATGTACACCGTTTCAGGAAATTCCGGCCCGCTGTCTCAAAGGTGAAAGGTCCGCTTGGTGCCCAGTCCCATCCAGACTTATGCGTTTAATATATTTTTTGATTGCGTTTTTTATAAATCACTACACAGATGCCATGGCAATCCTATTACCTGTAGGATTATAATTACTTATAAATGATAAAGTACTTTGCAGATTGATTTTTACATCATAATATATGATGAACTGTCTGTTTATTTGACTGAATATCATAATAAATAATTACAGCAAGAGTATTATTAACACTGTCGCATGAAAAGCAGGTTATTAATCTGGAACCAGAAGGCAAGGCTTCAGAACTTCTTTCTGGGCTTGTTTGTATAGAGCATAGAGGGGTGATAAAGAGGTAGAGAGGCGGGGAGGTTTAGGGAGGGAGTTCCAGAGCTTGGGGACCAGGCAGCTGAAGGCACGGCCACCGATGGTTGAGTGATTATAATCAGGGATGCTCTGGAGGGCAGAATTGGCGGAATACGGACTTCTCAGAGGGTGTGGGCTGGAGGAGATTACGGAGAGAGGGAGGGGTGAGGCCATGGAGGGATTTGAAGACAAGGGTGAGAATTTCAAAATCGAGGCGTTGCCGGACCGGGAGTCAATGTAGGTCAGTGAGCACAGGGGTGATGGGTGAGCGGGACTTGGAGCGAGTTAGGACACGGGCAGCCGAGTGTTGGATGAGCTGAAGTTTATGGAGGATGGAAGATGGGAGGCCAGCCAGGAGTGTGTTGGAATAGTCAAGGCTAGAGGTAACAAAGGCATGGATGAGGGTTTCAGCAGCTGATGAGCTGAGGCAGGGGCAGAGATGGGTGATGTTAGGGAGGTGGAAGTAGGCGGACTTGGTGATGGAGAGGATACCAGGTTGGAAGCTCAGCTCAGGTTCTAGTTGGACGCCGAGGCTGCGGAATAGTCTGATTTAGCCCGGGAGGGGAATGGAGTTTGTGGCAGGTGCTGAAGAGAATGGCTTTCGTTTTCCCAATATTGAATTGGCTGCCTCTCTTCCGTCAAGGCGCTCCTGAAAACCTAACTCTTTGACCAAGCTTTTTGGTCACCGACCCTAATATCTTCTTATGTGGCTCGGTGTCAGTTTTAGTCTGATAATCGTTCCTGTGAGGCGCCTTAGAAAGTTTTACTGCATTAAAGGTGCTATATAAATGCAAGTTGATGTTGTTGTTAAATAAGAACATAAGAAATAGGAGCAGGAGTGAGCCATATGGCCCCTCGAGCCTGCTCCACCATTTAATAAGATCATGGCTGATCCGATCATAGACTCAGCTCCACTTCCCTGCCCGCTCCCCATAACCCTTTACTCCCTTATCGCTCAAAAAACTGTCTATTTCTGTCTTAAATATATTCAATGACCCAGCCTCCACAGCTCTCTGAGGCAGCGAATTCCACAGATTTACAACCCTCAGAGAAGAAATTCCTCCTCATCTCAGTTTTAAATGGGCGGCCCCTTATTCTAAGATCATGCCCTCTAGTTCTAGTCTCCCCCATCAGTGGAAACATCCTCTCTGCATCCACCTTGTCAAGCCCCCTCATAAGTTTATACGTTTCGATAAGATCGCCTCTCATTCTTCTGAACTCCAATGAGTAGAGGCCCAACCTACTCAACCTTTCCGCATAAGTCAACCCCATCATCCCCGGAATCAACCGAGTGAACCTTCTCTGAACTGCCTCCTTGTTGTGGGGCAGCACAGTGACTGAGATTGAAACAAACAAAAAAAAAAGTCAATAGAAAAGCATCTTTAATTGCCCACTGGAAGGGATGAGTCTGTATTCCCCAGTGAAGGGATGCTGATGCGTCTGGTCAGTATTTCACAAAGGCCTCTTCACAAAGGCCTGAAACGTAGCAACTGAGAAAGTGGAATTTAAAATAATTAAATGTCACTCAACCCAAATTCTTGAATAGGAAAAGTATCTGTAACTACAAGATTTGCAGTCAGTGGCACTTTACAGCTGGTACAAGATGTTTTCAAAGCTCAGCTTGCTGTGTGCTAAGTAACTGTGCTACCAATAGTCAGTGATCCGAATCGATTTAACAGGACTGTACTGTTGCACTATCACCCTCTTGTGGCACCAGCACGCAACAACACCTTGCATTTATAAAACACCTCCAACATTGGGAAGATAGGACTTGCATTTCCACAGCATCCTTCATGACCAACGGATGTCTTAAAGCGCTTTACAGCCAATTAAGTACTTTTGGAGTGCAGTCACTGTTGTCATGTGGGAAACGCAGCAGCCAATTTGCACACAGCAAGCTCCCACAAACAGCAATGTGATAATGACCAGATAATCTGTTTGTTATGTTGACTGAAGGATAAACATTGGCCCATGACATCAGGAAGAACTGCCCTGCTCTTCTTTGAAATAGCACCATGGGATCTTTTCCATCCACCTGAGAGGGCAGACGGGGCCTCGGTTTAACATCTCATCTGAAAGACGGCACCCCAGACAGTGCAGCGCTCCCTCAGCACCACACTGGGAGTGTCAGCCTCGATTTTGTGCTCAAGTCCCTGGTGTGGGACTTGAACCCACAACCTTCTGACTCAGAAGCAAGTGTGCTGCCCACTGAGCCACAGCTGACACTGTAAAAGGTCCTCCTGTGCATTGTATGGTGGCCATTGCAGAGTCGAATTGGAAGAGGCCTGTGTAGCAGAAGAATGAAGGGGATAGAGAAGAAGGGTGAAAGTAAGAGAAATCAGATTGAGGCCACATTTTGACATGGTCTTGCAGTTGGTTAAATTCTCCGGGCACTGCCACCCACCTTGAGGCTGGCACAATAACCCTAATAAAGGGCACTGCAGCTCCCCTGAACAAACTGGTGGCATCAGCTTCCAATCTCCCCAAATTGGGGAGTAGCTGGTGAGCTTTGAGACATGTTCACATTGAACCTCGGCAACATGCTGGCAACTGTATGAATTTCCACCTTACTGTTTAGTGACTCTTTGCTTTCCGTTGCTAACCTTTCAACGAGAAGCTCCCTCTCAGTTGGTAAAGACAGTGTGTTACTGAGCCATGCAGACCAAAGGTCTCTGCTGCAATTCCCAGTCTGTATTGAATTAGCTAATAAAAAATAACTTGCATTTATATAGCGCCTTTAACTCGGTCAAATGCCCCAAGGCGCTTCACAGGAGCATTATTAAACAGAATGTGACACTGAGCCACGTAAGGAGAAAAGCTTGGTCAAAGATGTAGGTCTTAAAGGAGGAGAGAGAGGTAGAGAGGCGGAGAGGTTTAGGGAGGGAGTTCCAGAGCTTAGGGCCCAGGCATCAGAAGGCACGGCCATCGATGGTGGAGCGATTATAATCAGGGATGTGCACGAGGCCAGAATTGGAGGAGTGCAGAGCTGTCGGAGGGTTGTTGGGGCTGGAGGAGGAGGTTAGAGATAGGGAGGGGCGAGGCTGTGGAGGGATTTGAAAACAAGGATGAGGATTACAAATGTCTGCCGGGGAGGAAGTTCCAATTCGGTTTGGTGTCACAGGCAGCTAATCAACCAGGGTTCCCATTCTGGCTCATTATGCAATGTCAGCTGTGGTTCAGTGGGTAGCACCCTTGCTTCTGAGTCAGAAGGTTGTGGGTTCACATCCCACTCCAGGGACTTGAGCACATAAATCCAGGCTGACATTCCAGTGCGGCACTGAGGGAGTGCTGCACTGTTGGAGGTCTTTCGGATGAGATGTCTGCCCTCTCAGGTGGATGTAAAAGATCCCATGGCACTATTTTGAAGCAGAGCAGGGGAGTTATCCCGAGTGTCCTGGGCCAACATTCATCACGAAAACAGATGATCTGGTCATAGTCACATTTCTGTGTGTGGGAGCTTGCTGTGCGCAAATTGGCTGCCGTGTTTCCCACATTACAACAGTGACTGCACTCCAAAAGTACTTCGTTGGCTGTAAAGCACTTTAGGATGTGCAGTGGTCATGAAAGGTGCTATATAAATGCAAGTCTTGCTTTTCTTTGCTTTCAGTTGCCTCCTGTTGGAAGGTACACATGCAGATATCTGGAGCGGCTTGGCTGTGAGCTCCCACAGTTGAATAGCCTGCCAGCACTCACCATCCAGGCTCCACACATGAAGAACGGCTCGTTGGGCACGGTATCAGAGAGCGACCAATGCCAAATGAAGCCGTAGCCCAGCAAGGAGTCGGTGCGTTCAGAGGAGAAGGGAGGCACTTGGCTGAACTGCATAGCGCTTCAAAACAATATGAGCAGCTGCTCCTTTCTCATTCTGAATGAGTGTAGGATGCTGAGCTCCGCCAATCAGGTGCCCTTTTCCATAATGCCCCACGTTATTATTGGTGATCCTTCCAATTCTGGGCAAACAGGATTCAAGGGAAAAGAAGTGACCTCTGGGTCTTTGTGTGGCCTCCAAGTGGCTTTTTTGACACTTTTCGCCCGGACAACCAACAAATGGATCCTGGAATTTCATGAGCCACGGGTCAGCTTGGGGTTGGTGTTTCGGACTGGTATGGGCAGGCATGTCAGTGAGCGAGCACGTGCCCTTGAGAAACACCAAGCTTGGAATCCAGTTCATACGTCATTCTTGTGTATGTGTTTAGACTTAACTGCTTTGACATAAGAACATAAGAATTAGGAACAGGAGTAGGCCATCTAGCCCCTCGAGCCTGCTCCGCCATTCAACAAGATCATGGCTGATCTGGCCGTGGACTCAGCTCCACTTACCCGCTTACATCTTGTGGGGCTGTGGGGCTGTGGGGCTGGAGGAGATTACAGAGATAGGGAGTGATGAGAACGTGGAATACAGAGAGGGGTGAGAATGTGGAACTCGCTCCCACAGGGAGTGGTTGAGGCAAATAGTATCGATGCATTTAAGGGGAAGCTGGATAAACACATGAGGGAGAAGGGATATGTTGATGGGGTGAGAAGAAGACGGGTGGGAGGAGGCTCGTGTGGAACACAAACACCTGCCCGGACCTGTTGGGCCCAATGGCCTGTTTCTGTGCTGTACATTCGATGGAATTCGATGTAACCTGTTGACTTTTCCTAAACCCTCGGCTTCAGCCCTGCAGCCACCAACAACGTGTCCTGTGATGGGGTATCTGCTTTGCTGGAAAACTTATCCTTCCTACTTCTTCTTCTTCTTCTTCTCCTTTCGTACAGCAGTAGCAAAGCAAATCAAACGTCAGTATCCAAGTCAGATATCCAGGCCAAAGCTTCCAGTGTAACAGCGTGGATATCTTGTAGGCTGCCTGCAAACTCCCTCTGAGGGCAGTGCTCAATGATGTGCTCCAGGGTCTGATTAAGAACTCCACAGTCACATGAAGGGGAGGCTTTAATCTTCCACCTATGGAGAAGGTGGCAGCATCGACCGTGACCGGTTCTGAGGCGGTTGATGGTTGTCCACTGTTTGTGAGGAAGGTTTGATCCTTCAGGTTGTACTGTGGGTCCTCGATAAGGAATCCATTCCGTATGTCACAGTTCTTCCAAGCGTTTCGCCATCGGGCATCAAGGCTGAGGGGAGATCGCTGAAGGGCTTCGGTACGGTCCAAAATGGCCGTTTAGATTTGATGGCCTTATCCTTCCACGAATGGCACAGTGCCACTACGCCATCAATTGGCCCCTCCTCTCCTGAAGGCGATGACTCCTTGCTGGGATACATCTCCTCGGGCGAAGGACTAGCTGCCACAGGTGGTGATTCTTCTTGTGTGAGCCTAATGTTGGTAGGCTATTGAAGTATAGCGGGCAATCAGAAGCAAGCCCAATCTTGCCCTCACCCAGCATCCACACGCACACACTTCACGGCTAGCAATCAGAATATTTTCTCCTCTCTAACCTGGGACTATTGCCGTGCCTCTGTGAGCAGCTCATTCAGTGCAGACCACAGGATTCAAACTTCGAATCTTCTTGGCTTGTGCGGCACAGCCACACACGGCAGTTCCTCTGTAAGCCACAAGGGGAGCTGTGCACCATCAATTTTAGTGCATTGAATGTGTTAAAAGTTCCCTGCCAGGGAGCAAAATTCCACACAAACCAATCTGGGAATGTGTACATTCTTGTAATGTTTCCCAACTGTCAATTGGCTGTATCCATTTATTTATTCTTGCAGCCTGATTTACCACACGCTAGAGGAACTGTTCCAAAAGAACTCTGAAGTTATTTATTTGTCTTAAAGTGAAATAGTTATTTGCCGCCAGCCTTCCTGAGGGTACTGTCATATTAAAACGGAAGTCCGGGAAGATGGTACGATGGCGCAGTGTGATGGAAGGTGTGACACTGTAGTTTGGTGGGTATAAGCTCAACTGCCCGCACCCGAAGAATTGCTGATCTTAATTGTATCTTTGTCAAGAGGAGCCAAAGAAACGCGCGAGGACCCGCCATGGTGAATTGGAGGAGTTGCCCCAGCCCATTCCTGTCTGTTTACTGGTAGTGATCCCACATTACAACAGTGACTGCACTTCAAAAGTACTTCATTGGCTGTCAAGCACTTTGGGATGTCCTGAGGTTGTGAAAGGCGCAACATAAATGCAATCGTAATTTAAGACCGCCTGTTTCGTCTCCACCCTTGCCTCAGCTCATCCGCTGTTGAAGCCCTCATCCATGCCTTTGTTACCTCTAAACTTGACTATTCCCCCACATCATCATAGGCGGGCCCTCGAACGAGGATGACTTGCTTCCACGAGTTCACAGATGTTTCAAAGAAGGACCTAATAGTCTGGATCCCGAACTACATCCTGAAGGGTGGCAGATGCCTGTGCGTGGATTTTTTTTAACGTGGGGTGGCCGTTGCACACCAGCCACCACACGGGCTTGACAGAGCGAGGTCTCGGTCCAGTGGCAAGGGTTAACTAAGACGACTGGAGACCAGCTCTGCTGCACGGACCTAGTGCGCACACATATCGCAGTGTGGGCTGGGCCCGTGCTGCCCCTGGGCCCTCGCCTCTCCTGGGCCCATGATCGAGTATAAAAGTCGAGAAGTGCTGCCACAACCGTACAGGGCATTGGTGAGGCCACACCTGGAGCACCGCACACAGTCCCAGCCTCCACATTCAAGGAGGGACACACCCGCCTAGGAGGCGGTTCAGAGAAGGCTCACCAGGCCGATTCCGGAGATGAGGGGGCCGACCCATGAAGAAAGGCTGAGCAGGTCAGGCCTATACTCATCGGAGTTCAGAAGTATGAGAGGAGACCCCACCGAAACGCACAAGATCCTGAGGGGGTTCGACAGGGTAGATGCAGAGAGGATGCCCCCCCTCTGTGGGGGAATCCAGAACCAGGCATAGCTTCAGAATAAGGGGCCGCCCATTCAAGACGGACATGAGGAGGATTCTCTTCCCCGAGAGGGTCGCGAATCCGCGGAATTCTCTGCCTCAGAGAGCCATGGAGGCCAGGTCACCGAATATATCCAAGGTGGAGATAGACAGATTTCCGGGCGACAAGGGGATAAGGGGCCATGGAGAGCGGACAGGGAAGCGGAACCGAGTCCATGACCGGATCAGTCACGATCCTATTGAATGGCGGAGCAGGCCCGAGGGGCCAAACGGCCGACTCCTGCTCCTACTCCCCATGTCACCATGTTCTGAGAGTGACCCTGCCCCAAGATGCCGGCCCAGAACATCCACCCTTCCTCCCCCGGCCTCCTGGCTGGCCTCCCACATTCTACCCTCCATAAACTTGAGGTGATCCAAAACTTGGCTGCCCGTGTCCTAACTCGCACCAAGTCCTGCTCACCCATCACCCATGTGCTCACTGACCTACATTGGCTGCCGGTTAAGCAACACCTCGATTTCAAAATTCTCATCCTTGTTTTCACTCCCTCCATGGCCTCACCCCTCCCTATCTCTGTAATCTCCTCCAGCCCCACAACCCCCCGAGATGTCTGCGCTCCTCTAATTCTGCCCTCTTGAGCATCCCTGATTATAATCGCTCAACCATTGGTGGCCGTGCCTTCTCTGGCCTAGGCCCCAAGCTCTGGAACTCCCTCCCTAAACCTCTCCGGCTCTCTACTAGCTGTGGCTCAGTGGGTTGCACTCTCGCCTCTGAGTCAGAAGGTTGTGGGTTCAAGCCCCACTCCAGGGACTTGAGCACATAAATCTAGGCTGACACTCCAGTGCAGTGCTGAAGGAGTACTGTGCTGTCGGAGGTGCCGTCTTTCGGACGAGACGTTAAACCGAGGCTATGTCTGCCTTCTCAGGTGGATGTCAAACATCCCATGGCACCATTTTGAAGAAGAGCAGGGGAGTTATCTCTGATGTCCTGGGGCCAATATTTATCCCTCAACCAACATCACTAAAACAGATGATCTGGTCATTCTCAGGTTTCTGTTTGTGGGAGCTTGCTGTGCGCAAAGGCGCTGCCACGTTAATACATTACAACAGCTACTACACTCCAAAAGTACTACATTGGCTGTAAAGTGCTTTGTGATGTCCAGTGGTCGTGAAAGGCGCTATAGAAATGAAAGTCTTTCTTTCTTTCACTGCTGTAATGATCTAAATTCCCCCATGTGTTCCATTTTGGCCCAGCAGAGGTTGGGCTCAAAGGCGTGGGCCACATAGGCCAGGTGTGTTGTCATGGTTCTCGAGCCTTGGCATTATATCGGCCTACAGATGCTGCTGTTTCCTTGGCCTATTGTGAGACGACAGCTCTAATTTCCATATGGCTATTAGTCATCATTACCAGCAACCTGCTGCTGTCCACAATGTCTTACATTTACACAGTGCCTTTGATGTAGAAAACACCTCCAGGTGCTTTACAGTCACTTCACAAATCACAGGCAGGGGAAAGTGAAGGTTTGTATCACACACAATAATAGATATTAGCGTGTTATAGAAAAGTACGGGGGCCAGTCAGGTCTGGTTGTTTGTACAAGGCACCAGAATTTATACGATATTTGCGGTACTGACAATAATTCTTTTAAAAAGAATTCCCCATCGCAACAACAACAACAACTTGTATTTATATAGCTCCTTTAACGTGAAACATCCCAAAGCGCTTCAGAAGAGCATTATTAAACAAAATTTGACACCACATAAGGAGATCTTCGGACAGATGATCAAAAGCTTGGTCAAATGAGTGTCTTGAAGGAGGAGAGAGAGGTATTGAGGCGGAGAGGTTTAGGGAGGGAGTTCCTGAGCTTGGGGCCCAGGCAGCTGAAGGCACGGCCACCGATAGTTGAGCGATTATAATCAGGGATGCTCAAGAGGGCAGAATTAGAGGAGCGCAGACATCTCTGGGGGTTGTGGGGCTGGAGGAGATTACAGAGATAGGGAGGGGTGTCGGGCCATGGAGGGATTTGTAAACAAGGATGACAATTTTAAAATCGAGGCGATCTTTAACCGGGAGCCAATGTAGGTCAACGAGCACAGGGGGTGATGGGTGAGCGGGACTTGGTGCGAGTTAGGACACGGGGCAGTGAGCACAGGGAGTGATGGGTGAGCGGGACTTGATGTGAGTTAGGATACGAGCAGTGAGCACAGGGGGTGATGGGTGAGCGGGACTTGGTGCGAGTTAGGACACGGGTCAGCGAGCACAGAGGGTGATGGGTGAGCGGGACTCGGTGCAAGTTAGGACACGGGGCAGTGAGCACAGGGAGTGATGGGTGAGCGGGACTTGATGTGAGTTAGGATACGAGCAGTGAGCACAGGGGGTGATGGGTGAGCGGGACTTGGTGCGAGTTAGGACACGGGTCAGCGAGCACAGAGGGTGATGGGTGAGCGGGACTTGGTGCGAGTTAGGACACGGGGCAGTGTGCACAGGGGTGATGGGTGAACGGGATTTGGTGTGAGTTAGGACACGGGGCAGTGAGCACAGGGGGTGATGGGTGAGTGGGACTCGGTGCGAGTTAGGACACGGGTCAGCGAGCACAGGGGGTGATGGGTGAGCGGGACTCGGTGCAAGTTAGGACACGGGGCAGTGAGCACAGGGGGTGATGGGTGAGCGGGACTTGGTGTGAGTTAGGATACGAGCAGTGAGCACAGGGGGTGATGGGTGAGCGGGACTTGGTGCGAGTTAGGACACGGGTCAGCAAGCACAGAGGGTGATGGGTGAGCGGGACTTGGTGCAAGTTAAGACACGGGGCAGTGAGCACAGGGGGTGATGGGTGAGCGAGATTTGGTGTGAGTTAGGATACGAGCAGTGAGCACAGGGGGTGATGGGTGAGTGGGACTCGGTGCAAGTTAGGACACGGGGCAGTGAGCACAGGGGGTGATGGGTGAGCGGGACTTGGTGTGAGTTAGGATACGAGCAGTGAGCACAGGGGGTGATGGGTGAGCGGGACTTGGTGCGAGTTAGGACACGGGTCAGCGAGCACAGAGGGTGATGGGTGAGCGGGACTTGGTGCAAGTTAAGACACGGGGCAGTGAGCACAGGGGGTGATGGGTGAGCGAGATTTGGTGTGAGTTAGGATACGAGCAGTGAGCACAGGGGGTGATGGGTGAGTGGGACTTGGTGCGAGTTAGGACACGGGGCAGTGTGCACAGGGGTGATGGGTGAACGGGATTTGGTGTGAGTTAGGACACGGGGCAGTGAGCACAGGGGGTGATGGGTGAGCGGGACTTGGTGCGAGTTAGGACACGGGTCAGCGAGCACAGCGGGTGATGGTTGAGTGGGACTTGATGCGAGTTAGGACATGGGCTGCTGAGTTTTGGATGAGCTCAGGTTTACATAGGGTAGAATGTGGGAGGCCATCCAGGAAATCATTGGAGTTGTCCAGTCTCGAGGTAACAAAGACATGGATGAGGGTGTCAGCAGTGGATGAGCTGAGGCAGGGGTGGAGTCGGGCGGACCTGCGTGGGAGCAGCAGCGGGAGCTGAGGCAAGGCGGAGCGGGTAAAAGCAAGGCTCAACAGGCAACATTCGAAAGGGACGTCAGAGCTTAAACGTGACGTCGACGCAAGGGAAGTAGCTGATTGGTGAATACTGGGTGAGTGGTTTTTTTCTGTTAAGTTAGTACTTAGTCTTTAAATAAAGGAGCCTCAATTAAATTGATAAGTGATATTTCTAATCTAAAAAAACCCAATTAATTAAATCGGCTGTTTGCTGAGTAGTGGCTGGGTGTGTTGTGCTCAAGTTTAGAGTTTATTTTTGCTTGATAGTTGCGAGTGTAACTAGAGGGATGGCAAGGTAGCTCAGTCCCGGGGATTGCACATCCTGTGCCTTGTGGGAAGTCCTGGGTACTTCGCGCAGCCGGGATGACCACATGTGCAGGAGATCTCTCCAGCTGCACCAACTCGAGCTCCGTGTTTTGGAGCTTGAGCGGCGGCTGGAGTCACTGCGGTGCATCCGCGAGACTGAGAGCGACGTGGATAACACGTTTCTAGAGGTGGTCACCCCGCAGTTTAACAGTGTGCAGGCAGAGAGGGAGTGGGTGATCACCAGACAGAAGGGGAGGACTAGGCAGGTAGTGCAGGAGTCCCCTGAGTCCATCTCACTCTCCAATCGGTATTCTGTTCTGAGTACTAGTGAGGGCGACGGTGCCTCTGGGGAGTGCAGCCAGAGCCAAGTCCACGGCACCATGGGTGGCTCAGCTGCAAGGGGGGAGGAAGAAGAATGGAAGAGCTATAGTGGTAGGGGATTCAATAGTCAGGGGAGCAGACAGGCGTTTCTATGGCCGCAGACGTGACTCCAGGATGGTATGTTGCCTCCCTGGTGCCAGGGTCAAGGATGTCACCGAGTGGCTGCAGGGCATTCTGGGGGGAGAGGATGAACAGCCAGAGGTCATGGTCCATATCGGGACCAATGACAGGTAGGAAGAGGGATGAGGTCCTGCAGGCAGAGCTTAGGGAGCTAGGAGAGAGATTAAAAAGCAGGACCTCAAAGGTAGTAATCTCCGGATTACTCCCGGTGCCACGAGCTAGTGAGTACAGAAACAGGAGGATAGAGCAGATGAAAACATAGCTGGAGAGATGGTGCAGGAGGGAGGGCTTTCGTTTCCTGAGGCATTGGGACAGCTTCTGGGGGAGGTGGGACCTGTACAGGCCGGACGGATTGCAGCTCAACAGAATCGGGGCCAGTATCCTTGTGGGAGGGGTTTGCTAGTGCTGTTGGGGAGGGTTTAAACTAGCTTGGCAGGGGGATGGGAACCTGAGAGTAGATTCAGGAGGGAGGGGAGTAAAGCTGGAATTAGAAAGCAAAAATGTAAAAATAAATTTGAAGGCCAGAGGAAACAAGGGCTAGAAAGTAGTCAACAAGGAGGTCTGGCGGTACTAAATGGTATATACTTCAATACAAGGAGTATAGTGAATAAGGCAGGTGAGCTGAGAGCACAGATAGACACTTGGGAGTGTGATGTTATAGCCATTACAGAGACATGGCTGGAAAAGGGACAGGTATGGCAGCTCAACATTTCTGGTTGCAGGATTTTTAGACAGGATAGAGAGGACGGGGGGGGGGGGGGGGTAAAAAGGGGGTGGGGGTCACGGTATTGATTAAAGAAACTATTACAGCTGTGAGGAGGGATGATATGTTCGAGGGATCATCAAATGAGGCCATATGGGTCGAACTGAAAAACAAAAAAGGGGCGATCACACTGCTAGGAATGTACTATAGGCCCCCAAACAGTCAGAGGGAGATAGAAGAGCAAATATGTAGGCAAATTTCTGAGAAGTGCCAAAACTGTAGGGCAGTAATAGGGGATTTCAACTATCCTAACATTAACTGGGACGAATATAGTGTGAAGGGTATAGAGGGTGTGAAATTCCTGAAATGCATTCAAGAGAACATTTTTAGTCAGTATGTAACAAGCTCAACATGGGAGGGGGCGGTTCTGGATTTAGTTTTGGGGAATGAAGCTGGGCAGGTGGAAGGGGTATCAGTGGGAGAGCATTTCAGTGCTCGTGACCATAGTTCAGTCAGATTAAAGGTAGTTATGGAAAAGGACAAGGATAGACCAGGAATAAAAGTCCCAAATTGGGGAAAAGCCAACTTTGATAAACTGAGAGGTGATTTGGCCAAAGTGGACCGGAAACAGCTACTTGAAGGTAAATCAGTGTCAGAGCAGTGGGAGGCATTCAAGGAGGAGATCCGGAGGGTTCAGGCCAAACATGTGTCCTTAAAGAAAAAGGGTGGTTAACAAATCTAGGGCCCCCTGGATGTCGAGAGACACACAGCGTAGGATAAAGAAAAAAAGGGAGGCTTATGACAGATACCGAGGGCTAAATACTGCAGAATGTCGAGAGGAGTATAGAAAGTGCAGGGGTGAAATTAAAAAGGATATTAGGAAAGCAAAGAGCGAGCATGAAAATTTCTTGGCAAGTAAAATCAAGGAAAACCGAAAGATGTTTTATAAATATATTAAGAGCAAGAGGATAACTAAAGAAAGGGTAGGACCTATCAGAGACCATGAGGGTAATCTGTGTGTGGAGGCGGAAGATGTGGGTATGGTTCTTAATGAATACTTTGCGTCTGTTTTCACAAAAGAGAGGGCCGATGCAGACAATACTATCGAGGAGAAGTGTGAAATATTAGATGAAATAAACAGAGTGAGAGAGGAGATATTAAGGAGATATTAGCAGCTGTGAAAGTGGACAGAAATTAGCATGGATAGAAGATTGGCTGACAAACAGAAAACAGCAAGTCGGGATAACTGGTTCATTCTCTGGTTGGCAATCAGTAACGAGTGGGGTGCTGCAGGGATCAGTGCTGGGACCCCAACTATTTACAATTTATATTAACGACTTGGAAGAGGGGACTGAGTGTAACGTAGCCAAGTTTGCTGATGATACAAAGATGGGAGGAAGGGCAATGTGTGAGCAGGACAGAAAGCGGCTGCAGGAGGACACAGACAGGCTAAGTGAGTGGGCAAGAATTTGGCAGATGGAGTATAATGTTAAAAAGTGTGAGGTCATGCACTTTGGCAGAAAAAAATCAAAGAGCAAATTATTATTTAAATGGAGAAAGATTGCAAAGTGCTGCAGTACAGCGGGACCTGGGGGTACTTGTGCATGAAACACAAAAGGATAATATGCAGGTGCAGCAAGTGATCAGGAAGGCCAATGGAATCTTGGCCTTTATTGCAAAGGGGATGGAGTATAAAAGCAGGGAAGTCTTGTTACAGCTGTACAGGGTATTGGCGAGGTCACACCTGGAATACTGTGTGCAGTTTTGGTTTCCATATTTACGAAAGGATATACTTGCTGTGGAGGCAGTTCAGAGAAGGTTCACTAGGTTGATCCCGGGGATGAGTGGGTTGACTTATGAGGAAAGGTTGAGCAGGTTGGGCCTTGACAAGGTGGATGCAGAGAGGATATTGCCACTGGTGGGGGAGACTAGAACTAGAGGGCATGATCTTAGAATAAGGGGCCGCTCATTTAGAACTGAGATGAGGAGAAATTTCTTCTCTCAGAGGGTTGTAAATCTGTGGAATTCACTGCCTCAGAGAGCTATGGAAGCTGGGACATTAAATAAATTTAAGACAGAAATGTACAGTTTCTTAAACGATAAGGTGATAAGGGGTTATGGGGAGTGGGCAGGGAAGTGGAGCTGAGTCCATGATCAGATCAGCCATGATCTTATTGAATGGCGGAGTAGGCTCGAGGGGCCTTATGGCCAACTCCTGCTCCTATTTCTTATGTTCTTATGTTCTTATGGATAAGTCCCCAGGCCCGGATGAAATGTAGCCCAGGCTGTTAAGCGAAGTAAAAGAGGAAATAGCAAAGGCTTTGACCATCATTTTCCAATCCTCTCTGGCTTCAGGTGTGGTGCCAGAGGACTGGAGGACTGTTAATGTGGTACCTTTGTTTAAGAAGGGAGAAAGAGATAGACCAAATAATTACAGGCCAGTCAGCCTAACCTCAGTGATGGGAAAATTATTGGAAAAAATCCTGAAGGACAGGATAAATCTTTACTTCGAAAGACACGGATTAATCAAGGACAGACAGCACGGATTTGTTAAAGGAAGGTCATGTCTGACTAACTTGATTGAATTTTTCGAGGAGGTAAGCAGGAGGGTTATGAAGGCAAAGCGTATGATGTTGTGTATATGGATTTTAGCAAAGCTTTTGATAAGGTCCCACATGGCAGATTGGTCACAAAAGTAAGAGCCCATGGGATCCAAGGCAAAGTGGCAAGTTGGATCCAAAATTGGCTCAGAGGCAGGAAGCAAAGGGTAATGGTCGATGGGTGTTTTTGTGACTGGAAGGATGTTTCCAGTGGGGTTTCGCAGGGCTCAGTACTAGGTCCCTTGCTTTTTGTGATATACATCAATGATCTAGACTTGAATATTGGGGGTATGATTAAGAAGTTTGCAGATGATTGATAATGAAGAAGAAAGCTGGATATTGCAGGAAGATATCAATCAACTGGTGGGCAGAACAGGGCAAATGGAATTTAATCCAGAGAAGTGTGCGGTAATGCATTTGGGAAGGGCAAACATAGAAACATAGAAAACATAGAAACATAGAAAATAGATGCAGGAGTCGGCCATTTGGCCCTTCGAGCCTGCACTGCCATTCAATGAGTTCATGGCTGAACATGCAACTTCAGTACCCCATTCCTGCTTTCTCGCCATACCCCTTGATCCCCCTAGTAGTAAGGACTACATCTAACTCCTTTTTGAATATATTTAGTGAATTGGCCTCAACAACTTTCTGTGGTAGAGAATTCCACAGGTTCACCACTCTCTGGGTGAAGAAGTTTCTCCTCATCTCGGTCCTAAATGGCTTACCCCTTATCCTTAGACTGTGACCCCTGGTTCTGGACTTCCCCAACATTGGGAACATTCTTCCTGCATCTAACCTGTCTAAACCCATCAGAATTTTAAACGTTTCTATGAGATCCCCTCTTATTCTTCTGAACTCCAGTGAATACAAGCCCAGTTGATCCAGTCTTTCTTCATTTGTCAGTCCCGCCAGCCCGGGAATCAGTCTGGTGAACCTTCGCTGCACTCCCTCAATAGCAAGAATGTCCTTCCTCAAGTTAGGAGACCAAAACTGTACACAATACTCCAGGTGTGGCCTTACCAAGGCCCTGTACAACTGTAGTAACACCTCCCTGCCGCTGTACTCAAATCCCCTCGCTATGAAGGCCAACATGCCATTTGCTTTCTTTACCGCCTGCTGTACCTGCATGCCAACCTTCAATGACACCCAGGTCTCGTTGCACCTCCCCTTTTCCTAATCTGTCACCATTCAGATAATAGTTTGTCTCTCTGTTTTTACCACCAAAGTGGATAACCTCACATTTATGCACATTATACTTCATCTGCCATGCATTTGCCCACTCACCTAACCTAGCCAAGTCACTCTGCAGCCTCATAGTATCCTCCTCGCAGCTCACACTGCCACCCAACTTAGTATCATCTGCAAATTTGGAGATACTACATTTAATCCCCTCGTCTAAATCATTAATGTACAAAGTAAACAGCTGGGGCCCCAGCACAGAACCTTGCGGTACCCGACTAGTCACTGCCTGCCATTCTGAAAAGGACCCATTTACTCCTACTCTTTGCTTCCTGTCTGACAACCAGTTCTCAATCCACGTCAGCAGACTACCCCCAATCCCATGTGCTTTAACTTTGCACATTAATCTCTTGCGTGGGACCTTGTCGAAAGCCTTCTGAAAGTCCAAATACACCACATCAACTGGTTCTCCCTTGTCCACTCTACTGGAAACATCCTCAAAAAATTCCAGAAGATTTGTCAAGCATGATTTCCCTTTCACAAATCCATGCTGACTTGGACTTATCATGTCACCTCTTTCCAAATGCGCTGCTATGACATCCTTAATAATTGATTCCATCATTTTACCCACTACCGATGTCAGGCTGACTGATCTATAATTCCCTGTTTTCTCTCTCCCTCCTTTTTTAAAAAGTGGGGTTACATTGGCTACCCTCCACTCCATAGGAACTGATCCAGAGTCTATGGAATGTTGGAAAATGACTGTCAATGTATCTGCTATTTCCAAGGCCACCTCCTTAAGTACTCTGGGATGCAGTCCATCAGGCCCTGGGGATTTATCGGCCTTCAATCCCATCAATTTCGCCAACACAATTTCTCGACTAATAAGGATTCCCTCAGTTCCTCCTTCTTACTAGACCCTCTGACCCCTTTTATATCCGGAAGGTTGTTTGTGTCCTCCTTAGTGAATACCGAACCAAAGTACTTGTTCAATTGGTCTGCCATTTCTTTGTTCCCCATTATGACTTCCCCTGATTCTGACTGCAGGGGACCTATGTTTGTCTTTACTAACCTTTTTCTCTTTACATATCTATGGAAGCTTTTGCAGTCCATCTTAATGTTCCCTGCAAGCTTCCTCTCGTACTCTATTTTCCCTGCCCTAATCAAACCCTTTGTCTTCCTCTGCTGAGTTCTAAATTTCTCCCAGTCCCCGGGTTCGCTGCTATTTCTGGCCAATTTGTATGCCACTTCCTTGGCTTTAATGCTATCCCTGATTTCCCTTGATAGCCACGGTTGACCCACCTTCCCTTTTTTATTTTTACGCCAGACAGGGATGTACAATTGTTGTAGTTCATCCATACGGTCTCTAAATGTCTGCCTTTGCCCATCCACAGTCAACCCCTTCAGTATCATTCGCCAATCTATCCTAGCCAATTCACACCTCATACCTTCAAAGTTACCCTTCTTTAAGTTCTGGACCATGGTCTCTGAATTAACTGTTTCATTCTCCATCCTAATGCAGAATTCCACCATATTATGGTCACTCTTCCCCAAGGGGCCTCGCACAATGAGATTGCTAATTAATCCTCTCTCATTACACAACACCCAGTCTAAGATGGCCTCCCCGCTAGTTGGTCCCTCGACATATTGGTCTAGAAAACCATCCCTTATGCACTCCAGGAAATCCTCCTCCACTGTATTGCTTCCAGTTTGGTTAGCCCAATCTATATGCATATTAAAGTCACCCATGATAACTGCTGCACCTTTATTGCATGCACCCCTAATTTCCTGTTTGATGCCCTCCCCAACATCATTACTACTGTTTGGAGGTCTGTACACAACTCTCACTAACGTTTTTTGCCCTTTGGTGTTCTGCAGCTCTACCCATATAGATTCCACATCATCCAAGCTAATGTCCTTCCTAACTATTGCATTAATCTCCTCTTTAACCAGCAATGCTACCCCACCTCCTTTTCCTTTTATTCTACAAGGAAAGGGAATACACATTAAATGGTAGGACACTGAGAAGTGTAGAGGAACAAAGGGATCTTGGAGTGCATGTCCACAGATCTCTGAAAGTAGCAGGCTAGGTAGATAAGGTGGTTAAGAAGGTCTACGGAATGCTTGCCTTTATTGATTGAAGCATAGAATATAAGAGCAGCGGGGTTATGCTTGAACTGTATAAAACACTGGTTAGGCCACAGCTGGAGTATTGCGTGCAGTTCTGGTCACCGCATTACAGGAAGGACGTGATTGCACTGGAGAGGGTACAGAGGAGATTTACGAGAATGTTGCCGGGAGTGGAGAATCTTAACTATGAGGACAGATTGGATAGGCTGGGGTTGTTTTCTTTGGAACAGAGAAGGCTGAGGGGAGACGTCATTGAGGTGTATAAAATTATGAGGGGCCTAGATAGAGTGGATAGGGGTCAACAACCAGGGAGCATAAATTTAAAGTAATTGGTCGAAGGTTTAGAGGGGATTTGAGGGGAAATTTCTTCACCCAGAGGGTGGTGGGGGTCTGGAACTCACTGCCTGAAAGGGTGGTAGAGGCAGAAACCCTCACCACATTTAAAAAGTACTTGGATGTGCACCTGAAGTGTCGTAACCTGCAGGGCTTCGGACCTAGAGCTGGAAAGTGGGATTAGGCTGGGTAGCTTCTTGTTGGCCGGCGCGGATACGATGGACCGAAATGGCCTCCTTCCGTGCTGCAAATTTCGATGATTCTATGATTCTATGTTGCGGAGGTGGAAATAGGCGGTCTTAGTTATGCTGCGGATATGTGGTCGGAAGCTCATCTAGGGGTCAAATATGACACCAAGGTTGCGAACAGTCTGGGTCAGCCTCAGACAGATGTTGGGGCGAGGGATGGAGTCGGTGGCTGGGGAGCGGAGTTTTTGGCGCGGACCGAAGTCTTTCCAATATTTGATTGGAGGAAATTTCTGCTCATCCAGTACTGGATGTCGGACAAGCAGTCTGACAATTTAGTGACATTGGAGGGTTCAAGAGAGGTGGTGGTGAAGGTGCTGACTCTCTCTGAGGTATCATTCCGTGGGTGCCAGCAGTCTTCTGGTACTTTGGGCAAGAGGTCATTCTTCATGTGTGAGCCTAGACAGTGAGTGCCACCAGGCTATTCAATTGTGACCGAGCCTGAGCCTGCCCTCACCTGATAGCCACACGCACGCACTTGACTGCAGAACTCTGCTGGATAGCTATCAGAAGCAAGCACCATGTCGAATTTTTCATTCCTTAGCCAAAAGTGCTGAAGCGAATTATAGGACCTCTACTGCTACCATGGCTTAGATAACCTAAAACACCACCCTCTAAGGAATGAATCAGGCTCCGTGGGTAGCACTCTCGTCTTTGAGTCGGAAGGTTGTGGGTTCAAGTCCCACTCCAGGCTGACACTTCATTGCAGTGCTGAGGGAGTGCTGCACTGTCAGAGGTGTTGCCCTCCAGTGAGATGTTACAATGAGACTGTCTGTCCCAATTGGTATAAAGGATGTCACAGTGCGATGTGACGATGAGCAAGAGGAGTTGTCCTGGTGTCCTGGCCAACATTCAACCCTGGAACCTACACCTGGTCATGAATTTTATTTTGCCTTTTTGGGACCTTGCTGTGGACAAGTTGGCTGCCATGTTTGCCTATGTTGCAACGGTGTCTGCACTTCAATAGTCATTCTTTGGCTGTGAAGCGCTTTGGGACGTCCCGGGGGTATGAAAGGCGCTAAGCCATCATTCGTATTCACGGCGCAATCCCAGCAATTTCTTGACACTCGATGAATGGCAATGGGAGGATGGCGGCAAGCTCCCGATTTCGTGAGATTACCGCCACAGCAATTTGGGCGATTCGCAAACCACGGCATATCGCTTCCCCGCGATACATTGCTGAGTGTTTTTTACACACCAATAATGGCGTGTGCTGTGAACTCAGTGTTATTTTTCCAGCACATTCTGGCTCATTCAAGCTGCTCCTGACAGTTGAGTGGCTTATTACTGAGATGCAGTGTGAAGATTTGATTCGGTGCCACAGTGTGGGAGTTAAAGACTGGGCACTGCATTGCTGAAGCTCCCAACAGGCGAAGGGTTCATTATAAGGCTCAATTTGACAGGCTCCGCTCCCAGCTTGAAGCTCCACTCAACAGGAGTGCGAATTGGAGAATTGGGCATAGACGGCAGCGTATCCAATTCACAACGCTCCTGATTTTAGTCACCAGAAAATCGCGAGCGCCAAAAATCGGGCTAATACCTACCCCAAATGATCCAATCAGGGCCGGACTAAGGGCCTGATGGGCCTGGGGCAAACTGAACCCAATGGGCCGATAGTTATGTTTGTTCATGTCCATTACATTATCTGTATGATTCTGATTCTGAGTATGGAAACATAGCCCAGTATATTCAACAATGAAAGTATATATTCTGTATCAAGTAGATATATATTCTGGTTCTGGCAATACTAGATTCCTATACATATATGCAAATTTCTCTCAATAACATGTGAAATAAAACAGGTAAGTACATATTCTGTTCTGTATATAGGTACATCAGTGTATATAGGTACATTAGTGTATATAGGTACTTCTGTATATAGGTACAGTAGTATATATAGGTACTTCTGTGTATAGGTACATCAGTGTATATAGGTACATTAGTGTATATAGGTATTTCTGTATATAGGTACTTCTGTATATAGGTACATTAGTGTATCTAGATACATTCGTGTATATAGGTACATTAGTGTATGTAGGTACTTCTGTATATCGGTACAGCAGTGTATATACCGTATATACTCGCGTATTCTACGATCTCACGTCTCATGCGACCCCTAAATTTTCGTCTCCAAAACATGATTTTATCATATGTCTCATGTATCATGCGAGTCACTTTTTTGAGATACCAGATGACACTAGGCTAGGCTTTCAAACAAGTTTAACAAGTACCCAACACGTAACAAGTACCCTAACACATAACAACGATCGAATACAGACCTTAACAACCGAATCATGAAATGAAAAAGGATGGATGAACGATAATGGCTGCAAGATTTGGCTGAAGAGAGTTTGGGAATCAAGAGCAGGTGGTTTACGATGCCAAAAAAGTTTACTTGTGTGGGATATGTTTAGGTCACATCGAGTGGATTCTGTTGTGAAAGCTGTTCGCGAATCGAACACCGATATCGCGATCATTCCAGCTGGCTTGACTAGCGTCGTTCAGCCACTTGACGTATCCATTAATAAGCCATTTAAAGACAATATAAGAAAGAAATGGAATGACTGGATGATGGAAGGAGAGAAATCATTTACGAAGGGAGGGAATATGAAGGCTCCGGATTTGCCTCGACTGTGTTTGCGGGTAAAAGAAGCATGGGCTGAGATAGATGGAGATTTGATTGTTAAAGCCTTTAATAATGCAGCAAACTTCAGAGGGAGTTGTGGGTGGCGATCTCTAGACCACAGCAAAGATACAGTACAAGTGACAATAGAGGCTGCAATCCAGCCCAGGAGATACCTGCCGAGATTCAGCGTGGATACGGTCTGCTTAACAGCCTAACAGCCTAATCTTGGCCAGCACTTCACACCCGCAAATTTTGTATCTCGCGTATCATGCTACCCCCCAAATTTAGGTTACAATTTAGGTCTTCAAAAGTCGCATGATACGCGAGTATATACGGTAGGTACATTAGTGTATATAGGTACTTCTGTATATAGGTACAGTAGTATATATAGGTACTTCTGTGCATAGGTACATCAGTGTATATAGGTACATTAGTGTATATAGGTATTTCTGTATATAGGTACTTCTGTATATAGCTACATTAGTGTATGTAGGTACTTCTGTATATAGGTACAGTAGTATATATAGGTACTTCTGTATATAGGTACATTGGTGTATATAGGTACTTCTGTATATAGGTACAGTAGTATATATAGGTACTTCTGTGTATAGGTACATCAGTGTATATAGGTACATTAGTGTATATAGGTATTTCTGTACATAGGTACTTCTGTATATAGGTACATTAGTGTATGTAGGTACTTCTGTATATAGGTACAGCAGTGTATATAGGTACATTAGTGTATATCGGTACTTCTGCATATAGGTACAGCAGTGTATATAGGTACTTCTGTATATCGGTACATTAGTGTATATAGGTCCTTCTGCATATAGGTACATTAGTGTAAATAGGTACTTCTGTACATAGGTACTTCTGCATATAGGTACATAGGTACTTCTGCATATAGGTACACTATAGGTACACTATACACTATAGCAGTGTATATAGGTACATTAGTGTATATAGGTACTTCTGCATATAGGTACACTAGTGTATATAGGTACATTAGTGTTTATAGATACTTCTGTATATAGGTACATTCGTGTATATAGGTACTTCTGTATATAGGTACATTAGTGTATATAGGCACTTCTGTATATCGGTACATTAGTGTATATAGGTACTTCTGTATATAGGTACACTCGTGTATATAGGTACACTAGTGTATATAGGTACACTAGTGTAGCCGAAATCTACAAGGCATTAGGCCCAGCAACTCTCGAGGCCTTTCATGACATAATAACTAGCATCTAGGAAGATGAAGACATGCCACAGGACTTCCATGACGCTATGATAGTTTCCCTCTACAAGAACAAGGGCAACAAAGCAGACTGTGGCAACTACAGGGGAATATCGCTTCTGTCCATTGCGGGGAAGATCATCGCCCGCATAGTATTGAACCGACTCATAGCTCGTGTCTCAGAAGTAAATCTTCCAGAAACACAATGTGGCTTTCGACCTGGTCGGAGTACAGCGGACATGATCTTTGCACGTAGACAAGTGCAGGAGAAGTGCATTGAGCAGAACATGGACCTGTACGCTGTATTTATTGACCTCACCAAGGCCTTTGATACTGTCAACAGAGCAGCGCTGTGGTCAATCTTGACGAAACTTGGGTGCCCAAGGAAGTTTGTCCACATCATCGAGCTGTTTCATGACAACATGACAGGTGAAGTGCTCTCAGACGGCATAACCACGGTCCCATTTGCCATCTCAAATGGAGTGAAACAAGGTTGTGTACTCACTCCAGTTCTGTTCAACCTATTCTTTACCTGCGTCTTGAACTATGCCATAAAAGACTTGGAGTTTGGGGTCTACCTGAAATATCGATTAGATGGTTCACTGTTCGACCTCCGCCGCCTTGCTGCAAAGACCAAAGTACGGAAACGACTCATCCTAGAGGCACTCTTTGCTGACGACTGCACCCTTATGGCACACAAGGAGAGTGACCTACAATTCATACTCAGCAAATTTGCTGAGGCAACAGAATTGTTCGGCCTAACCATCAGCCTTAGTAAAACCGAGGTTCTCTATCAGCCTGCCCCTAGGCACCACAGCACCTGCTCCCACAGTCTCCATCGGCAGTATACAACTTAAAGTCAGTGGACAGCTTCAAGTACCTTGGCAGCACCATATCAAGTGATGGGTCCTTGGACAAGGAGATTGATGTAAGATCTGTAAAGCCAGCCAGGCACTTGGTCACTTGCGCACTAAGGTGTTGAGTCACCACCACATCCGACTGTCAACTAAACTGTTGGTGTATAGAGCAGTCGTTCTCTCATCTCTCCTTTATGGATGTGAGACCTGGACACCCTACAGGCGTCACATCAAAAAGTTGGAAGCTTTCCATATGCGCAGTCCCAGATCAATACTCCACATACGCTGGCAAGACCGGGTGTCAAACTTTGAGGTTCTGGAGAGAGCACAATCAACTAGCATCGAGGTGATGATCATGCGAGCCCAGTTCCGGTGGGCTGGACATGTCATCCACGTGGATGAGTCAAGGATCCCTCGTCAGCTTCTTCACGGCGAGCTCTGTGAAGGTCGAAGACACCAGGGGCGCCCCCGCAAGCGCTACAAAGATTGCATCAAGACTAACCTCCAGTACTGTGGCATCCGACCAAAGGACCTCGAGAATACAGCAGCTAATAAAATCCAGTGGCGAACCCTCACGAGGACTGCCTGCCAGACCTTCGAAGAAAGCCGATGTCAATGCCGGCGGGACACTACAGATAGACGACATCAGGTGGCAGTACTGTCAGCATCAGGAACATCGAACATCCCTTGTCCGACGTGCAAGAGACGATGTGTATCCAGAATTGGTCTATACAGCCACTTGAAGACACATGTCATTGATGATTAGCACATCAACGTCTTTGTTGGATACGACAGACTACCAAGAATGTATATAGGTACATTAGTGTATATAGGTACATCAGTGTATATAGGTACTTCAGTATATAGGTACATTAGTATCTATAGGTACATTAGTGTATATAGGTACTTCTGTATATCAGTACATTAGTGTATATAGGTACATTCGTGTATATAGGTACATTAGTGTATATAGGTACATTCGTGTATATAGGTACTTGTGTCTATAGCTATAAACAAGTGAATCTATTTTCCTCAGTCTTGTTTTTCCTCTCTTATTGTCTATTCTATTCAGCCTATTTGGGAGGCTTATATTTTTCTCCCTACGTTTATTTGATGGGCCTATGTTCTTTGCTGGGCCTGGGGCTGCAGGCCCATCCGCCCCATGGTGAATCCGCTTCTGGATCCAATCCACACTCCTGCAATTTATTACCCTGTAATTTATTTCCAGGCCTATACTTAGCTTGGGCAAGGTAACAGTTGGGCCATGATACAATTCCGCTCAGAAACATAGAAACATAGAAACATAGAAAATAGGTGCAGGAGTCGGCCATTCGGCCCTTCTAGCCTGCACCGCCATTCAATGAGTTCATGGCTGAACATGCAACTTCAGTACCCCATTCCTGCTTTCTCACCATACCCCTTGATTCCCCTAGTAGTAAGGACTTCATCTAACTCCTTTTTGAATATATTTAGTGAATTGGCCTCAACAACTTTCTGTGGTAGAGAATTCCACAGGTTCACCACTCTCTGGGTGAAGAAGTTTCTCCGCATCTCGGTCCTAAATGACTTCCCCCTTATCCTTAGACTGTGTCCCCTGGTTCTGGATTTCCCCAACATTGGGAACATTCTTCCTGCATCTAACCTGTCTAACCCCGTCAGAATTTTAAACGTTTCTATGAGGTCCCCTCTCATTCTTCTGAACTCCAGTGAATACAAGCCCAGTTGATCCAGTCTTTCTTGATAGGTCAGTCCCGCCATCCCGGGAATCAGTCTGGTGAACCTTCGCTGCACTCCCTCAATAGCAAGAATGTCCTTCCTCAGGTTAGGAGACCAAAACTGTACACAATACTCCAGGTGTGGCCTCACCAAGGCCCTGTACAATTGTAGCAACACCTCCCTGCCCTTGTACTCAAATCCCCTCGCTATGAAGGCCAACATGCCATTTGCTTTCTTAACCGCCTGCTGTACCTGCATGCCAACCTTCAATGACTGATGTACCATGACACCCAGGTCTCTTTGCACCTCCCCTTTTCCTAATCTGTCACCATTCAGATAATAGTCTGTCTCTCTGTTTTTACCACCAAAGTGGATAACCTCACATTTATCCACATTATACTTCATCTGCCATGCATTTGCCCACTCACCTAACCTATCCAAGTCGCTCTGCAGCCTCATAGAATCCTCCTTTCAGCTCACACTGCCACCCAACTTAGTGTCATCCGCAAATTTGGAGATACTACATTTAATCCCCTCGTCTAAATCATTAATGCACAGTGTAAACAGCTGGGGGCCCAGCACAGAACCTTGCGGTACCCCACTAGTCACTGCCTGCCATTCTCAAAAGTCCCCATTTACTCCTACTCTTTGCTTCCTGTCTGACAACCAGTTCTCAATCCACGTCAGCACACTACCCCCAATTCCATGTGCTTTAACTTTGCACATTAGTCTCTTGTGTGGGACCTTGTCGAAAGCCTTCTGAAAGTCCAAATATACCACATCAACTGGTTCTCCCTTGTCCACTCTACTGGAAACATCCTCAAAAAATTCCAGAAGATTTGTCAAGCATGATTTCCCTTTCACAAATCCATGCTGACTTGGACCTATCATATTACCTCTTTCCAAATGCACTGCTATGACATCCTTAATAATTGATTCCATCATTTTACCCACTACCGATGTCAGGCTGACCGGTCTGTAATTCCCTGTTTTCTCTCTCCCTCCTTTTTTAAAAAGTGGGGTTACATTGGCTACCCTCCACTCCATAGGAACTGATCCAGAGTCAATGGAATGTTGGAAAATGACTGTCAATGCATCCACTATTTCCAAGGCCACCTCCTTAAGTACTCTGGGATGCAGTCCATCAGGCCCTGGGGATTTATCGGCCTTCAATCCTATCAATTTCCCCAACACAATTTCCCGACTAATAAGGATTTCCCTCAGTTCTTCCTCCTTACTAGACCCTCCGACCCCTTTTATATCCGGAAGGTTGTTTGTGTCCTCCTCAGTGAATACCGAACCAAAGTACTTGTTCAATTGGTCCGCCATTTCTTTATTCCCCGTTATGACTTCCCCTGATTCTGACTGCAGGGGACCTACATTTGCCTTTACTAACCTTTTTCTCTTTACATATCTATAGAAACTTTTGCAATCCGTCTTAATGTTCCCTGCAAGCTTCTTCTCGTACTCCATTTTCCCTGCCCTAATCAAACCCTTTGTCCTCCTCTGCTGAGTTCTAAATTTCTCCCAGTCCCCGGGTTCGCTGCTATTTCTGGCCAATTTGTATGCCACTTCCTTGGCTTTAATGCTATCCCTGATTTCTCTTGATAGCCACGGTTGAGCCACCTTCCCTTTTTTATTTTTACGACAGACAGGAATGTACAATTGTTGTAGTTCATCCATGCGGTCTCTAAATGTCTGCCATTGCCCATCCACAGTCAACCCCTTCAGTATCATTCGCCAATCTATCCTAGCCAATTCACGCCTCATACCTTCAAAGTTACCCTTCTTTAAGTTCTGGACCATGGTCTCTGAATTAACTGTTTCATTCTCCATCCTAATGCAGAATTCCACCATATTATGGTCACTCTTCCCCAAGGGGCCTCGCACAACGAGATTGCTAATTAATCCTCTCTCATTACACAACACCCAGTCTAAGATGGCCTCCCCCCTAGTTGGTTCCTCGACATATTGGTCTAAAAAAACCATCCCTTATGCACTCCAGGAAATCCTCCTCTACCGTATTGCTTCCAGTTTGGTTAACCCAATCTATGTGCATATTAAAGTCACCCATTATAACTGCTGCACCTTTATTGCACGCACCCCTAATTTCATGTTTGATGCCCTGGATTAGGGAGAGGAACACTCACTCAGGGTTCCTGTTCCTCATTGCTAGCTGATAACTGATGCTGGAATAGTGTGTGTGTGTGCGTGTGTGTGTGTGTGGATGTTGCTTAAGGACAAGAGCTGGCTCAGCTATGATGCCCCCCCCCATGAATGAATAGCACTCATTGTCAAATCTCACACATTACGAATGGTGCCTGGTGTCTGTGGAACAGTACCCTGACATGATTCAGCGCCTTCATAGAATTGTACACCACAGGAGGAGGCCATTTGACCCATTGTGCCTGTGCCGGGCTATCCAATTAGTCCTACACTCCCCTCGCTCTTTCCCCAACACCCTGCAACATTTTTCCTTTTCAAATATATCTCCAATTCCCTTTTGCAAGTTGCTGCTGAATCTGCTTCCAATGACAAAGCTAAAATGATTACTGGTGCAATTTCAGACTTCTCCTTCGACAACGTCACTACAACTCTTTTAAATTATACAATTATCTAGCACAACAACTAGAAACTGCAAACTAACCAAAAATGTTTGAGAAAACCTAACAAATCAAATTAAAATTTGGTTGCCGGGGTGATGATGCACTCCAGTCCCTCTGGCGCCCACCTCCCGCGGAAGGACGCGAGCGTACCGGTGGACACCGCGTGCTCCATCTCCAGGGACACCCTGACTCGGATGTAACCGCGGAAGAGAGGCAGGCAGTCGGGCTGAACGACCCCCTCGACCGCCCGCTGCCTGGACCGGCTGATGGCCCCCTTAGCCAGGCCTAGGAGCAGTCCTACGAAGAGGCCTTCCGACCTACCCGCTCCCCTCCGCACAGGGTGCCAAAAGATCAGGAGTGTGGGACTGAAGTGCAACCAGAAATTGAGGAGCAGCCCCGTCAAATATTGGAAGAGGGGCTGCAACCTCACACATTCAACATACACATGGAACACGGACTCCTCCAGACCGCAGAAATTGCAGGCGGCCTGGGAGCCTGTGAACCGACTTAAAAACTTATTGCACGGGACTGCTCCGTGCACCACCCTCCAGGCCAAGTCCCCAATAGATAGTGGGAGGACTCCGCGTGGAGTGCACTCTATTGGGGACTCCTGCCTCCTCCGGACGGCAAGATGGTGCGCCTTGGTGTGGTAAAGCTGAATACATCACCAACTTGAAACCCAAGCTCAAGTTATCTGCAATTAATGGGGCTGGACTGAAACCCACCGACCCAGATGAGGACTGCAAAATGGAGGGTGTGCAAGAGTGGCCCGTACAGGAATCCCCTCCGCGCAGAACTGAAAGGCACGGAGGGGATTTCCCCGAGGCGGCTCAAGTTGTGAGGCGCCAGCTCCCGAGGGAGGTTTCGGGGCTTGGCGCCGATGAGGAATTCCGTCCGGACGGGGATCAGTTCGGACGGGATCGCCCCCACGTGCTTCAGCCTCCTCGACACACCTAACGGAGTCAGGGCCCAGTGCTGTTTTTAGCGACTCGATGACATTGGCCGCACGCCGGATGTCAGCCCAGTTTAGGCGCCGTGCCAGTACATCTGGCATAACCTCACTACAGTCTCAAACTGGCATTACAGCAACCAACAGGGGATCTGCTTGGAGGATAAACAGTAAAGAAGCAGTGCTTTAATGTTCATCGCTGTGGTTAGCAGTAGAATATTTATAAAAATAACCTGGAGATTCCCAACACAGAATGAGTAGATATCATGAAAAAAAATTCCCCCCCCCCCCCCCCCGGCCCGCCCCAAAGTTTACCGAAATGCCCCGAACAGCTTCTGTTCGCCCCGTCAATGTGGACTGAGTGTAAATACAGCAATACCAGCTGTAGCCAGAGGGGGGCATATATATATAGAGAGAGCGAGTGAGCGAGCGAGAGAACACCAATCAGATGTAAAATATGGGATAAAACGACATATCTGGAAAGGATTGAAGTCTGTATTACATGGAGAGTTTGTGCAACAAATTACAGAATGCACATGGAGATTAAACAATACTTGTGTGCATTTTAAAATATTGTCGGGGAAATGGTGTAGAATGGATTGCACCAAATTTAATCAGTGCTGTTGCAAAATCCATGTACAATATGCTGCGGACTGTGACTCGGTCAGTAACCTCGCCTTATTGCCAAATTACAAAACGTCATTTTTTTCTGAAATACAAACACCCGGGTCTTTTTTTCCCCAGGAAACTGAAAGAACAAAAATCGGGGAAATGACCACGTGAATGATAGTCGATCAGAAACTGATTCGTTTATTCAGGATTTCCCCCACCAGTCACGTAGTGTTACAACTATTTTAGTTGTGCACTTTAATCAAATGCCCCCTGGTTAAAGGGGGGGCAAACCAAACACTTTCAAACAAGTGCCGCCTTGATTTTTTTTTTGAGGGCACTGAAAACACAAATCATACAAGTGCCACCTGGCTAAAAGGCGGGGGGCACTAAAACAGACAAACTTAGACAAATTAAACTTTGGACATGGTTCAAATTAAAATTTGGTTGCCGGGGGTGATGATGCACTCCAGTCCCTCCGGCGCCCACCTCTCGCGGAAGGCTGCGAGCGTACCGGTGGACACCGCGTGCTCCATCTCCAGGGACTCCCTGGCTCGGATGTAACTACGGAAGAGAGGCAGGCAGTTGGGCTGAATGACCCCCTTGACCGCCCGCTGTCTGGACCGGCTGATGGCCCCTTGGCCAGGCCCAGGAGCAGTCCTACGAGGAGGCCCTCGGACCTTCCCGCTCCCCTCCGCACAGGGTGCCCAAAGATCAGGATTGTGGGACTGAAGTGCAACCAGAAATTGAGGAGCAGCCCCTTTAAATAATGAAACAGGGGCTGCAACCTCGCACACTCAATACAAACGTGGAACACGGACTCCTCCAGACCGCAGAAATTGCAGGTGGCCTGGGAGCCCGTGAACCGACTTAAAAACTTATTGCACGGGACTGCTCCGTGCACCATCCTCCAGGCCAAGTCCCCGATAAATAGTGGGAGGACTCCCGCGTAGAGTGCCCTCCATCGGGGACCCCCGTCTCCTCCGGACGGCAAGATGGTGCGCCATGGCGTGTCCGGATGGCAGGCGAGGATGGCAAGGTGGAGAGTGTGCAGGAGCAGCCCGTACAGGAAACCCCTCCACGCAGAACTGAAAGGCACGGAGGGGATTTCCCCGAGGCGGCTCAAGTTGTGAGGCGCCGGCTCCCGAAGAAGGTTTCGGGGCTTGGCGCCGATGAGGAATTCCGTCCGGACTGGGGTCAGTTCCGACGGGATCTCCCCACGTGCTTGAGCCTCCTCAACACACCTAATGGAGTCGGGGCCCAGAGCTGTTTTTAGCGACTCGATGGCATCGGCTGCGCGCTGGACGTTGGCAGAGTTTAGGCGCCATGCCAGCACGTCTGGCACCATCCAGCCCGCTCCTCCGCCATCGAGCAGGTCCCTGACCCTGGTCACCTCGCCAGCCACAGCCCTCTCATCCGCCTGCCACCTCAAACCGCGGTCATGGAGGTACGGATTCCTGAGCAACGGCTCCCGACGGACAGCCGCCACTCCAGACGGTGGAGAGCTGCGCTTGGTGGCGACTCTGTTCCAGACCCTGATGAGTTCCTGGTAAAAGACAGGCAGCTCTTGGACGGCAGTCCTGACACCCCCCAGGCTCACAAACAGGAGCTGCGTGTCATAATTGACGCTGTACTGTTGGCGGAGGGTGCTTGACGTAGAGGTATCTCTGCAGGGTCTGAAGACGGAAAGTCGCGAGCTGGGCGCTGACGCACACCAACGACTGACCGCCCTCCCTAAACGGGAGACTCAAGACCGCGGCAGAGACCCAGTGCTTCCTGTTGTTCCAGAAGAAGTCCACCAGCTTCTTCTGTATCTTGGTGACAAACGCAGGGGGAGGGGTCAAAGTGCCCAGCTGGTACCATAGCATAGCGGCCACCAGCTGGTTTATGACTAGCGCTCGACCCCTGTAGGACAGCACTCGGAGCAGTCCTGTCCAGCGCTCTAGGCGAGCCTGGCCTCCAGCCCGGCCAGGCTCATGTAGTGTGACCGAGCACAGGGAGGTCCCGCAGAAAGTTCCCTCTGTTTGCATCCGGGGGCTTGATTCAACGTGCTCGTTCCGCCATTATCATGTATTCTCTCTATTCATGTATTGAGGCTGGCCAGACAGCAGACATTTCTGCAAAACTCCTCAGGTAAAATCAAGTATGTCAGTGCACCTCACATAGAATAAAGAAAGGAAGACTTACATTTATATAGCGCCTTTCACAACCTCAGGACGTCTCAAAGCGCTTTACAGCCAATAAAGTACTTTTGGAATATGGTCACTGTTGTAATATAGGAAACACGGCAGCCAATTTGCGCACAGTAAACTCCCACAAACAGCAATGTGATAATGACCAGGTCATCTGTTTTGTTATGTTAATTGAGAGATAAATATTGGCCCCAGGACACTCGGGATAACTCCCCTGCTCTTCTTCAAAATAGTGCCATGGGATCTTTTACATCCACCTGAGAGAGCAGACCTCAGTTTAACATCTCATCTGAAAGACAGCACTCCCTCAGCACTGCACTGGGAGCGTAAGCCTGGATTTATGTGCTCAAGTTCCTGGAGTTGGACTTGAACCAGCGACCTTCTGACTCAGAGGCGAGATGTTGCCAGGGCTGGAGAATTTTAGCTATGAGGAAAGATTGGATAGGCTGGGGTTGGTTTCTTTGGAATACAGGAGACTGAGGGGAGATCTTAATGAGGTGTATAAAATTATGAGGCGCCTAGATAGAGTGGATAGGAAGGAGCTATTTCCCTGAGCAGAGAGGTCAATAACTAGGGGGGCATAAATTTAAAGTAATTGGGGGGGGGGTTTAGAGGGGATTTGAGGGGATATTTCTTCACCCAGAGGGTGGGTGGGGGTCTGAAACTCACTGCCTGAAAGGGTGGTAGAGGCAGAAACCCTCACCACATTTAAAAAATGCTTGGATGTGCACCTGAAGTGCTGTAACCTGCAGGGCTACGGACCGAGAGCTGGAAAGTGGGATTAGTCTGGACAGCACTTTTTTGGCCGGGACAGAGACGATGGGCCGAATGGCCTCGTTCTGTGCCTAAATTCCAATGATTGTATGACTCTTATGCAGAAGGTCTAAGAAAGCCCACTGTGGTGGTTTGGACACCTTTCAAGAGTGGAAACAGCTAGAATACCTTTGATGGCCAGGCACACACAGAGCTACATGGAGCAAGAGGCCCAGGAAGACCAAGGAAGCGCAGGATGGACAATGTCAAGAGCGAAGGATAACAGTGGAGTGAATTCAGTTGGCCCTCTGGAATTTTGCAATAGTAGACCTCACTCCCAATATTTCTCTGTTGCTGACAACCTTGAAATAAATGGAGAAAGGGGGAATAAACAGGTGGAAAGAAAGGGAAGGAAATGAAAGGAAAACGGAGTAGAAAGCAAGCAAATAGAGAACATGAGACAAGGAAATAGGAAAGAAAAATAACAACAACAACTTGTATTTATATAGCGCCTTTAACGTAGTGAAACGTCCCAAGGCGTTTCACAGGAGTGTTATGAGATTACAAATTTGACACCGAGCCGCATAAGTAGAAATTAGGGCAGGTGACCAAAAACCTGGTCAAAGAGGTAGGTTTTAAGGAGCATCTTGAAGGAGGAGAGAGAGGTAGAGAGGCAGAGAGGTTTAGGGAGGGAGTTCCAGAGCTTGGGGCCCAGGCAGCTGAAGGCACGGCCACCAATTGTTGAGCGATTATAATTAGGGTTGCTCAAGAGGGCAGAATTAGAAGAGCGCAGACATCTTGGGGGTTGTGGGGCTGGAGGAGATTACAGAGATAGGGAGGGGCGAGGCCATGGAGGGATTTGAAAACAAGGATGAGAATTTTGAAATCGAGGTGTTGCTTAACCGGAAGCCAATGTAGGTCAGCGAGCACAGGGGGTGATGGGTGAGCGGGACTTGGTGCGAGTTAGGACACGGGTCAGCGAGCACAGAGGGTGATGGGTGAGCGGGACGGTGCGAGTTAGGACACGGGGCAGTGAGCACAGGGGGTGATGGGTTGGCGGGACTTGGTGCGAGTTAGGACACGGGGCAGTGTGCATAGGGGGTGATGGGTGAGTGGGACTTGGTGCGAGTTAGGACATGGGGCAGCGAGCACAGGGGGTGATGGGTGAGCAGGACTTGGTGCGAGTTAGGACACGGGGAGTGAGCACAGGGGGAGATGGGTGAGCAGGACCTGGTGCGAGTTAGGACACAGGGCAGTGTGCACAGGGGGTGATAAAAACATAATAAGAACATAAGAATTAGGAACAGGAGTAGACCATCTAGCCCCTCGAGCCTGCTCCGCCATTCAACAAGATCATGGCTGATCTGGCCGTGGACTCAGCTCCACTTACCCGCCCGCTCCCCATAACCCTTAATTCCCTGATTGGTTAAAAATCTATCTATCTGTGATTTCAATACATTCAATGAGCTAGCCTTAACTGCTTCCTTGGGCAATGAATTCCACAGATTCACAACCCTCTGGGAGAAGTAATTCCTTCTCAACTCGGTTTTAAATTGGCTCCCCCGTATTTTGAGGCTGTGCCCCCTAGTTCTAGTCTCCCCGACCAGTGGAAACAATCTCTCAGCCTCGATCTTGTCTATCCCTTTCATTATTTTAAATGTTTCTATAAGATCACCCCTCATCCTTCTGAACTCCAACGAGTAAAGACCCAGTCTACTCAATCTATCATCATAAGGTAACCCCCTCATCTCCGGAATCAGCCGAGTGAATCGTCTCTGTACCCCCTCCAAAGTTATGGGTGAGCTGGACGGTGCGAGTTAGGACACGGGGCAGCGAGCACAGGGGGTGATGGGTGAGTGGGACTTGGTGCGAGTTAGGACACGGGCAGCCGGGTTTTAGATCACCTCGAGTTTACATAGGGTAGAATGTGGGAGGTCAGCCAGGAGTGCGTTGGAATAGTCAAGTCGAGAGGTAACATAAAAATAGGTCCATGAATGAAATTCATTTTTCTTCTATAGTCAGACACTCCACATTGGAGCAGTTTTTTTTTAAAGAATTGGGAACCTACAATACCTCCATATGGCATGAGTGAAGACCCTCTGTGCAATCAGCCGAACGACAATCCGCCCACATTGTCTCTGCGGCCCGTCCCTCTCTTTGTCACAGCAGGGTGATTGACAGACGGCCGGACCAATGGGAGGAAGGCTCCTGAGTTCGTGAATGGGCGCGCGCTCGGGTTTCAGTTGCAGAGAAGAAACTGACGCTGAACAATGAATGGAGCCAGAGAGTCCTTACTACAAGCCGAGCAAGGGGGCATCCAGACAGAAAGCAGCTGAAATGATTCCTGTAGGATAACTTCCAACTTGTTCGAAACTTATCTTCATCTGAGGACAAGAGGGGAGGGTAACAACAAAAACTTTACCCTTGTGGGGGGGGGGGGAAAGTATATGTTGGCAAGTTTTTTTCCCCCAAAAAAAGTTTGTGTAAAAAGTTTTTGAAAAGTGTTGGGACGAGGACCAGACGGACACTGCGGGAGGTCAATTCTTGGGGACCCCCTCCCCTTCCCCCAAAAAGGGGAAAATAAAGAAAGGGGAATTTCAATTTTTTGTATTGCTCCAGATGAAATGGGAAACGTTGGAAGTGTGGATGGGCAGACGAATTTGAGTGCTCAAACCATGCCGCTGAAACTCCCAATCCCTGAACAATGCGAACTGGAGGAGAGGTTTGCCATCGTTCTGGTAAGTGGAACTTTCTCAGTTTTGGCTTTTAATGAGATTCCCAATCAGTTCCCTCCCGATCCTCCCATCGGTTCTATTTGAATTCCAAGTGCGCCAGTGGTTCTTCGGTCGATTGCGGGCGGTTCTTTTCCGTGCGCTCCGCTCGTTTCCTCAGCATCGCCGGAGTATTAAAAGCCCTCCCTCCTCTCTCTCTCTCTCCCCCACCAGACTCCAGTAACGGTCACCATTTTCTCGCGAATTAAAGGGCCAGGATACCTTATGCCAGACCTGGTGAGGATGGGCTCTAAAAACGGCGAGAAAACAAGGCAGACAAACTGTGCTGTCACCCTGGAGTATTTCTGGGGTTGTGGGTGAACTCGGCAACTGGTGTGTGTGTGCGAGAGAGAGAGAGAGAGACTCGCTTCTTAGCTTACACTTGGAGGCTGAATTCTTAAATTCAAACGGCTGACAGTTCAGTCACAGAAAGCAGATGTTTGAGAGGAGAACCAAAATGTGCAGTCTATCTGTTATCTGTTTGACTTGTTTCACAGTCTTTTTTTCCCCCCCGCCCCCTCTCTCGATTTGAGAACACTGGCACAGTTTAATAGTGGGCCTGGGGTGAAGAGAGTTGTGCTGGCGGTGGGGTTGAATTGAAAGCAGGTCTGTGTTTCAAAAGCCAGCTTGGCTTTCTTTTGCAAGGGGTGCTGTGAGGGCGTTTGTGGGACACGCTTCCAAATGCGAAGCTGGGAGCAAGTTGGGCACAAGAGATGCGACCTTGCGGAATGAATTGGCCCCCATGGTGCACGAAGTGCTGAGTCCTTTCAAAAAGAAATCCGGATGTATTTCTGCAGTGGGACATAATTCTCCACTCTGCAACAGGCGAGGGTTTGTGCAGGGGCCAGTCTTGAGTACAGGAACACAGATGGAGTATTTCACTCAGCAGGGCCGTGCCGATGGGTCACATAACCTGCTCTCATTCTTCAAATTCTGTTTTCTGTTGTGGTGGGCTGCTTGTGACTCAGTGTCTGTGATGCGGATGTTCTGTGGGGTCCTGAATGTGAGGGAGGGTGACTTGCAAGTAATACCATGACCACATCCCAAGTTTTGTTCTGGGTAGCACGAATATTCAATGTTTATGGTCTTCACTGGGCTGGAGATGGTTCCTTGTTTGTTGCTACCCAGGTCCAAACTTGTACCCAGTCCCGTTCACCCATCGCCCCTTGTGCTACATTGGTTCCCGGTCCAGCAACGCCTCCGATTTAATATTCCCCTCCACGTGTTCATATGACCTCTCCCCTCCCTATCTCTGCAACTTCCTTCAGTCCTCCAGCTCTCCGAGATCCATGCGCTCCTCTAATTCTGGCCCCTTGCGCATCCATGACTTCATTCGCTCCGCCATTGGCGGCCATGCCAGTGGCATGAACTTCTGACCACATATCTGTAGCGTAACTAAGACCGCCTATTTTCACCTCCAACATCGCCTGTCTCTGCCCTTGCCTCAGCTCATCTGCTACTGAAGCCATCATCCATGCCTTTGTTACCTCGAGACTTGACTATTCCGGCGCACTCCTGGCTGGCCTCCCACGTTCTATCCGACGTAAACTAGAGGTGATCCAAAACATGGCAGCCCGTGTCCTAACTCGTACCAAGTCCCGCTCACCCTCCACCCCTGTGCTCGCTGACCGACATTGGCTTCCGGTTAAGCAACGCCTCGATTTCAAAATTCTCATCCTTGTTTACAAATCCCTCCATGGCCTCGCCCCTCCCTATCTCTGTAATCTCCTCCAGCCCCACAACCCCCCGCTGAGATGTCTGTGCTCCTCTAATTCTGCCCTCCTGAACATCCCTGATTATAATCGCTCAACCATCGGTGGTCATGCCTTCCGTTGCCTGGGCCCTAAGCTCTGGAATTCCCTGCCTCAACCTCTCCGCCTCTCTACCTCTCTCCTCTTAAGATGTGCTGATCTCTTTGCCTCCTGTCCTGATATCGCCGCCTTTGGCTTGGTGTCAGTTTTTGTGAAGTACCCGGGGATGTTTTACTATGTTAAAGGCACTATATAAATGCAAGTTGTTTTCGCCCCAGAAGACAGTGACCCTTGCTGCGATACATTCGATGGGTACAGCAGCCCTCCAATATCTCATTCAAATTGTCATTCTTCACTTGTGAACCTTGAGTGTTAAGGGGAAATCTATCATGAGGGACAGCACAGTGGAGCCCCAAGAAAGAAAGACTTGCATTTATATAGCGCCTTTCATGACCACCGGATGTTTCAAAGCGCTTTACAGCCAATGAAGTACTTTTGGAGTGCAGTCACTGTTGTAATGTGGGAAATGTGGCAGCCAATCTAAGCACAGCCGGCTCCCCCACACAGCAATGTGATAATGACCAGAGAATCTGCTTTTACTCGGTTGATTGAGGGATAAATATTGGCCCCAGGACACCGGGGATAACTCCCCTACTCTTCTCTGAAATATTGTCAAGGGATCTTTTACGTCCGCCTGAGAGAGCAGACAGGGCCTTGGTTTAACGTCACATTTGAAAGACGGCCCCTCCGACAATGCGGCGCTCCCTCAGTACTGCCCCTCTGACAGTGCAGCAATTCCTCAGCACCGCACTGGGAGTATCAGCTTGCATTTTTGTGCTCCAACACCTGGAGTGGGACTTGAGCCCACAACCTTCTGTCTCAGAGGTGAGTGTGCTACCCATTGAGTCACAGCTGACAGTCATGCCCTGGCATGACGTTCACACACTGGCACTTATCAGCACAGGTCACTATGTAGCGATGAGTGGATACTTTGGCTGATTTCCCTGCATTCCCCTGCCTCCCCGCCCCCCCTCCCAGCCCAGGGACAGTGAGGAAAATGATTGTGATCAGTTAACTCAGCACGAGTTGGGGGTGGCACGTCGCATCACACTGGCACCATACCAGCTGGTGCATTTACCCACTTATCCATCAGGGGAGCCTCGGGCATCTGTTACAAAGGCTTGAATGTGACGAAGCATTAGTCAGCTATTGGCGACCTGTGTTGCTATTAAAGTAGGAGTTTCAAAAGGGGCTTTGTCTCGCATGAGAGACACTGAGCAGAACCTAGCACAAGGGAGGGAATCTAAGAACTGACACTGACTGGAGTTGTGAAAACGTGCTAATTACGAAATCGGTGTGATTGTTTTGGAGCCATTTAATACTCAGCAGTTTGAGCAGGTTTGGTTTCTTGTATTGAGCAAGAGCCAAGAATGGAACCCAATTCGTAGTCTGGTCCAGCTGCTTTATGATATACTTTCAATGATTCTGCCTTATTCTGTGCATGGCATTAATGGTTTCGTGCTGGATCGGTGCCCGCGTGCAACATTTATTTTGTCTCCAACAACAACAACAGCGTGCATTTATCTAGCGCCTTTAACCTGGCCGTCCCAAAGTGTTTTACAGGAGCGTCGCCAAACAAAATTTGACGTTGTCACATGAGATATTGGGACAGGTGACCAAAAGCTTGGTCAAAGGTAGGTTTTAAGGAGCTTCTTAAAGGAGGAGAAAGAGGCAGTGTTTTAGAGAGGGAAGTCCAGAGCTTATGGGCTAGGCGGCTGAAGGCACGGCCACCAATGGTGGAGCAATAAGAAGTGGTAGCCCTAGTTTCCTTTTTCTTCCTAGCTCAGTGGCACTGAGGTCACTGGTACCACCACAGTTGCGATCAGCTATCAAAGGGAGTCGAGGGTTATGAAGAGCGGGGCAGGGAAGTGGAGTTGAGTCCATGATCAAATCAGCCATGATCAGATCAGCCATGTCCTGATTGAATGATGGAGCAGGCTTGAGGGGCCAAATGGCCTATTCCTGCTCCTATTTCTTATGTTATGTTCTCATGAACCTGGGAGTTCACTGGGCAGCGCATCTACCAACTAAGTGTCAGCTGTGGCCCAGTGGGTAGCACGCTCGCTGCTGAGTCAGAAGGTTGTGGGTTCAAGTCCCACTCCAGGGACTTCTGCACAAAATCCAGGCTGACACTCCAGTGCAGTACTGAGCGAGTGCTGCACTGTCGGAGGTGCCGTCTTTCGGATGACATGTTAAACCATCTGCCATCACGGGGACGTAAACGATCCCATGGCACTATTTCAAAGAAAAGCAGGGGAGTTCTCCCCGTTATCCGAGCTGTTATCCGAGCTAATATCCTGCAACCGCCATCGCTAAAACAGATGATTTGGTCATTATCACTTTGCTGTTTGTGGGAGCTTGCTATGCGCAAATTGGCTGTCGTATTTCCTACGAGGGACAACAGTGACTACAATTCATAAGAACATAAGAATTAGGAACAGGAGTAGGCCATCTAGCCCCTCGAGCCTGCTCCGCCATTCAATAAGATCATGGCTGATCTGGTCGTGGACTCCGCTCCACTTACCCGCCATCTCCCCGTAACCCTTAATTCCCTTATTGCTTAAAAATCTATCTATCTTTGACTTGAAAACATTCAATGAGCCAGCCTCAACTGCTTCCTTGGGCAGAGAATTCCACAGATTCACAACCCTCTGGGAGAAGAAATTCTTTCTCAACTCGGTTTTAAATTGGCTCCTCCGTATTTTGAGGCTGTGCCCCCTAGTTCTAGTCTCCCCCACCAATGGAAACAACCTCTCTGCCTCTATCTTGTCTATCCCTTTCATGATTTTAAATGTTTCGATAAGATCACCCCTCATCCTTCTGAACTCCAAGGAGTAAAGACCCAGTCTACTCAATCTATCATCATAAGGTAACCCCCTCATTTCTCGAATTGTCTCTGTACCCCTTCCAAAGCTAGTATATCCTTCCTTAAGTAAGGTGACCAAAACTGCACGCAGTACTCCAGGTGCGGCCTCACCAATACCTTATACAGTTGCAGCAACACCTCCCTGCTTTTGTACTCCATCCCTTTCGCAATGAAGGCCAACATTCCATTTGCCTTCCTGATTACCTGCAAACTAACCTTTTGGGATTCATGCACAAGGACCCCCAGGTCCCTCTGCACCACAGCATGTTGTAATTTCTCCCCATTCAAATAATATTCCCTTTTACTGTTTTTTTTTTCCCAAGGTGGATGACCTCACACTTTCCGACATTGTATTCCATCTGCCAAACCTTAGCCCATTCGCTTAACCTATCCAAATCTCCTTGTAGCCTCTCTGAGTCCTCTACACAACCCGCTTTCCCACTAATCTTAGTGTCATCTGAAAATTTTGTTGCACTACACTCTGTCCCCTCCTCTAGGTCATCTATGTATATTGTAAACAGTTGTGGTCCCAGCACTGATCCCTGTGGCACACCACTAACCACTGATTTCCAACCGGAAAAGGACCCATTTATCCCGACTCTCTGCTTTCTGTTCGCCAGCCAATTCTCTATCCATGCTAATACATTGCCTCTGACTCCGCGTACCTTTATCTTCTGCAGTCACCTTTTGTGTGGCACCTTATCGAATGCCTTTTGGAAATCTAAATACACCACATCCATCGGTACACCTCTATCCACCATGCTCGTTATATCCTCAAAGAATTCCAGTAAGTTAGTTAAACATGATTTCCCTTTCATGAATCCATGCTGCGTCTGCTTGATTGCACTATTCCTATCCAGATGTCCCGCTATTTCTTCCTTAATGATAGTTTCAAGCATTTTCCCCACTACAGATGTTAAACTAACCGGCCTAATTCAAAAGTACTGCATTGGCTGTGAAGCTCTTTGGGGCATTGTGCAAGGCACTATATGAATGCAAGTTCGTTCTTTTTGAAGCTACTGGGGAGCACGAGCCAAATCTCAATGAAAAGTTCACTATCTGATCTACAAGAAAGTTTAGTGTAAGGCCCATGCTTTCGTACACCTCAGTGAAGATGTTGACTTTGACTTGGAGTTCAGTCTCTGAATGTTCGACGACAGAGGTTGGGACGGCCTTGGATCTGGCCTGGAGGCGACGAAGGTTGAACAGGTTCCCACTGGTTCTGTAGTTTAGTTCCGCTCCAGCGGGGAGCTTATTGAGTGTGAGGTGGAGCATTGCAGCGAGGAAGATCGAGAAGAGGGTTGGCGCGATGACGCAGCCCTGCTTGACCCCGGTCCGGACGTGGATTGGGTCTGTGGTGGATCCGTTGGTCAGGATCATGGCTTGCATGTCGTCGTGGAGCAGGTGGAGAATGATGACAAACTTTTGGGGGCAGCCAAAACAGAGGAGGACGCTCCATAGTCCCTCGTGGTTAAATGTCAAAGGCCTTTGTAAGGTCAAAGAAGGCCATGTACAAGGGTTGGTGCTGTTCCCTGCATTTCTCTTGCAGTTGTCGCGCCGTAAAGATCATGTCCGTTGTGCCCCGTAGAGGACGAAATCTGCACTATGACTTCGGGAGGAGCTCCCCAGCCACAGGGAGAAGACGGCTGAGGAGGATTCTCGCGATGACTTTCCCAGTGGATGATAACAGGGAGATTCCTCTGTAGTTGCCGCAGTCGGACTTGTCCCCTTTTTTTAAAGATGATCACGATTACTGCATGCTCTCCTCCCTCCAGATGAGAGAGATGAGGTCATGCATTCGTGCCAATAGTGCTTCTCCGCCATACTTTAGTGCCTCAGCGGGGATTCCATTCGCTCCCAATGCCTTGTTGTTCTTGAGCTGGTGGATGGCCTTTTCTATCTTGTGCAGGGCTGGGGTTTTGCTGGGATGGTGTCGGGTAGCATGCTGCGGGATGGAGCCGAGGGCACTCGCGTCAAAGGCAGAGTCTCGATTGAGGAGATCTTCGAAGTGCTCCTTCCAGCGGTTCCTGACTGCCTCGGTGTCCTTGATGAGTGTTTCCCCGTTCTTGGCCAGCAGTGGGGTGGGGCCTTGGGTGCTTGGGCCGTGGGTAGCCTTGACTGCGGTGAAGCATCCTCGCACATCATGGCTGTCGGCCAGCTGCTGAAACTCCTGTGCTTTCTCCACCCACCATCTATTCTTTAGGTCACGGCAAGCGAGCCCCAGGTGGGCAGAGGAAGCATTTCAAAGACGCCCTCAAAGCCTCCTTGATAAAAATGCAACATCCCCACCGACACCTGGGCGTCCCTGGCCAAAGACTGCCCTGAGTGGAGGATGAGCATCCGGGAGGGCGCTGAGCACCCTGAGTCTCGTCGCCGAGAGCATGCAGAAACCAAGCTCAGGCAGCGGAAGGAGCGTGCGGCAAACCTGTCCCACCCACCCCTTCCCTCAACCACTGTCTGTCCCACCTGCAACAGAGACTAATTCCCATATTGGACTGTTCAGTCACCTGAGAACTCTGTCTTTTAGAGTGGAAGCAAGTCTTCCTCGATTTTGAGGGACTGCCTATGATGATGATAGGAAACCGTCTTGTATGCAGTAGGCTCACCCTTCTCCACAAGACCACCTGTAAGAGACCTGCGACACATGTGGCGTATTGAAGGGGTGCACAACAGGGTATGTGGTTTCATAGGGACAGAACGATGTGTCGCGTATCTCGAAGTGTTCGAGAGGGCCTATTCACAAGGGGCGGAACGAGCACCTTGAAAAGCAGCCAGCTTGGACAGTGAAGGAAGGTTCGTATTTGAAGTGTTCAACTGTATCCGTGGCGCTTTGTCCTGTCTACGCTGGATTCCGAAATGACCCGTATAATACTGTACATGCCTCTTGACCACAGCGGAGAATTCATATGGTATCCCAAGTTTATTTGAATAGGCCAGCGGAATCTCACACATTCTTGGAAGTAAATTCAACAGTTTCTGTGCAGCTCGCCTCCTTTTTTGGAAAATTCGTTTCCAATCCTCCGACAAAGTCAAGAGTGCAATCTTTGGCTAAATTGAGTATTGCGGCTCCTTGTGTTGGCGTGTTTTGGGAGTGGTTTTAAACTGCCGAAGCTGGTTGGCATGACCGGTGCGTAGAGCCACGCGCACACTTGGCAAGACTGGCCGGATGGTGATTGGTTTGTACCCAGATTTCATAGCTCCACGTTCACTAAGTATGATTGGCTGAACAGTCATCACATGCCAGAAAGTAGTTTTGACCACAAGCATGGGTGTTTCCAATGCGACATGGCTAGGGTGTTTCTTGTTTGACTTTTTATGCTTGTCGAGGCAAGGGATGTAAGCACTTCTGGCATGAAGGATGCAATTTTATGCTTGGATTCCCTCAAGTATAGAAGATTAAGGGGTGGTCTAATTGAGGTGTTTAAGATGATTAAAGTTGTTGATGGGGTAAAAAGAAAGACTTGCATTTATACAGCGCCTTTCATGACCACTGGATGTCTCAAAGCCCTTTACAGCCAATGAAGTACTTTTGGAGTGTAGTCACTGTTGTAATGTAGGAAACGCAGCAGCCAATTTGCACACAGCAAGCTCCCACAAACAGCAATGTGATGATGACCCAGATAATCTGTTTTAGTGATGCTGATTGAGGGATAAATATTGTCTCCAGAACACCGGGGATAACTTCCCCCTGCTCCTCTTTGAAATAGTGCCATGGGATCTTTTACATCCACCTGAGGGGGCAGACGGGGCCTCGGTTTAACGTCTCATCTGAAAGACGACGCCTCCAAAGTACACCGCTCCCTCAGTACTGCACTGCCATGTCAGTCCAGATTTATGTGCAAGTCCCTGGAATGGGACCTGAACCCACAACCTTATGACTCTGAGGCGAGTGTGCCGCCCACTGAGCCACAGCTGACACGATAGATAGCGAGAGGCTATTTCCTCTGGTGCGGGGATGGGGGGTCCAGAACAAGGGGCATAACCTTAAAATTAGCGCTAGGCCATTCAAGGGTGATGCCAGGAAGCATTTCTTCACACAAAGGGTAGTGGAAATCTGAAACACTCTTCCCCAAAATGCTGTTGAAGCTGGGGGGGGGGCGGGGCGGTCAATTGAAAATTGAAAGACTGGGATTGCTAGATTTCTGTTGGGTAAGGGTATTAAGGGATATGGAGCTAAGATACAGATCAACCAAGATTTCACTGAATGGCGGAGCAGGCTCGAGGGGCTGAATGGCCTCCTCCTGTTCCTATGTTCCTATTCCTGGGGCAGCAATACAAATTTGTTTTCTATGTAAAAGTGGATGATTTTTTTTCGTGAGATCATGTGGTCAGGCCCCAGAGCAGCCAACGCAGAAATACAGACCGTAGAAGTTTGTCTTGAGTGTAAGTTCTTTTCTGAATTTAACCCTTCTTGAGTCTTCCAACTCCAATGCAAGCAGATCCTTCTATCCAATCTACATCCAATAATCTAAATTAACAATGTAGCATATTAATATTCATAGAATGACATGGAATTTAACAGCACAAACAGGTCCACACTGATGTTACATAAGAAATAGGAGCAGGAGTCGGCCATTCAATAAGATCATGGCTGATCTGAAATTGGCTTCAACTCCACTTCCCTGCCCGCTCCCCATAACCCTTGACTATATGTCAGTGTACTGGAACACTCTCACTCGGGATGTGTGTGTGTCTCGGTACTTTTCCAAATACTGATGTTTGAAATCTTTTCCCACAGACGGAACAGATAAACATTTCTCCTTCCACATTCAAAGGCCGACTATATTCATGCCGGTGTTTAAGCTCCACACGAGCCTCCTCCCACCCCTCTTCATCTCACCCCATCAACATATCCTTCTATTCCTTTCTCCCTCGTGTACTTGCCTAAGTCACGGAAGGATTCTCATCAGCTACGCATGGTGCACTGAGTCAAAGTTGCATCGTTCCGTGTCAAGGGGGAGTTGATACCAATATTCACGAAACGTGCTTGGCTCTGTGGATGCAGAATAGTATTTTAAAGTGATGAAAGAACGGGGCAGAGGTAGTAGAAGCAGACTTTCTGGTAGTTGAGGGGTCCAAAATAAGGAACAATAGATCCAAGGTTAAATGCAAGAGATTTAGAACAGAGGGCAGGAGAAATGTCTTCAGAGTTGTGAGGCTGCGGATTTCGCTCCCAGGGTTTGTGGTTGAGGCAGAAACGATGTCAACATTCCAGATTAGATTTAAAAGGGGGATGAAGGGTTGTGGGAATAGGGTAAATGTGATCAGGGATAATTGCATGCCTGACACGAGACTCCCAGAGCAAGCGCTCTACTCTGAACTCCTTCACGGCAAGCGAGCCCCAGGTGGACAGAGGAAACGTTACAGGGACACTGTCAAAGCCTCCCTGATAAAGTGCAACATCCCCACTGACACCTGGGAGTCCCTGGCCAAAGACCGCCCTAACTGGAGGAAGAGCATCCGGGAGGGCGCTGAGCACCTCGAGTCTCATCGCCGAGAGCATGCAGAAACCAAGCGCAGGCAGCGGAAGGAGCGTGCGGCAAACCTGTCCCACCCTCCCTTACCCTCAACGACTATCTGTCCTAGCTGTGACCGGGACTGTGGTTCTTGTATTGGACTGTTCAGTCACCGAAGGACTCATTTTTAGAGTGGAAGAAAGTCTTCCTTGATTCCGAGGGACTGCCTCTGATGATGATCACATGGCGGGTAAGCAACAACATGAACTCGTTGGGCCAAATGGCCATTTTCTGTGTTGTAACTTCTGTCAGTGTGTGTGTGTATATACACGTGTATTATGCAATTTCTCTGCCACCAACTGCAGGCTGTTGTATCCATTTCTGCATGCACATGGAAACTCCCTTTCTGTATGCAGTGCCCTTTACCTGAGCAGTAATAATGCTGCTTCTGACAGGCATAATCCCCTTACTGAGATTCGGTTACCATTCAGTGAACATAATTGCTCAACCGAGTTATGGAATGAGGGCAAAGTCCTTGGTCACTACATCGTCAGTACGCTTGAAATGAGTACAGATTATCTGGAGCAGGTACAACAACAACTTGTATTTATATAGCGTCTTTTTAACGTCGTGAAACATTCCAAGGTGCTTCACAGCAGTGCTATGAGGTAAAACAATTTGACACCGAGCCATACAAGTACAAATTTGCGCAGGTGACCGAATGCTTGGTAGAGAGGTAGGTTTCAAGGAGCGTCTTAAAGGAGGAAAGAGGGATAGAGAGGCGGAGAGGTTTAAGGAGGGAATCCAGAGCTTGGGGCCTAGGCAACAGAAGGCACGGCCACCAATGGTGGAGCGATTATAATCGGGGATGCTGAGGAGTGCAGATATCTTGGTGGGGGGTGGGAGGTTGTGGGGCTGGAGGAGGTTACAGAGATGGGGAGGGGTGAAGCCATGGAGGGAACTGAAAATAAGGATGAGAATTTTGAAATTGAGGCGTTGCTTAACCGGAAGTCAATGTAGGTCAGCGAGCACAGGGGTGATGGGTGAGCGGGACTTGGTGCGAGTTAGGACACGGGCAGCCAAGTTTTGGATCACCTCTAGTTTACGTAGGGTAGAATGTGGGAGGCCAGCCAGGAGTGTGTTGGAGTAGTCAAGTCGAGAGGTAACAAAGGCATTGATGAGGGTTTCAGTAGCAGATGAGCTGAGGCAAGGGCTTGCTGGGCGATGTTATGGAAGTGGAAATAGGTGACCTTAGTTATACTGCGGATATTTGGTCGAAAGCTCATTTCAGGGTCAAATATGACACCAAGGTTGCGAACAGTCTGGTTCAGCCTCAGACAAGAGTTGGGGAGAGGGATGGAGTCTGTCTAGGGAACAGAGTTTGTGGCGGACTGAAAGCAATGGCTTCGGTCTTCCCCAATATTCAATTGGAGAAAATTTCTGCTCATCCAGAACTGGATGTCGGGCAAGCAGTCTGACAATTTAGAGACCGTGGAGGGGTTGAGAAGTGGTGGTGAGGTAGAGCTGGGTGTCATCAGCGTACATGTGGAAACTGACGCTGTGTTTTCAGATGATGTCGCTAAGGGGCAACATGTAGATGTGAAATAGGAGGGGGCCAAGGATAGATCCTTGGGGGACACCAGAGGTAACGATGCGGGGGCGGGAAGAGAAGCCGTTGCAGGTGATTCTCTGGCTGCGATTAGATAGATAAGAATGGAACCAGGCGAGTGCAGTCCCACCCAGCTGGACGATGGTGGAGAGGCGTTGGAGGAGGATGGAGTGGTCAACTGTGTCAAAGGCTGCAGACAAGTCAAGAAGAAGAAAAAGGGATAGTTTGCCTTTGTCACAGTCACAAAGGATGTCACACAGGAAGGTTTAATCTCTGGTCTGTGCTGACTTAGCTGGGGTGTTCCTAAGGCTGGTACGATTGGTCTCCATGACCCAAGCCAAGGAAGGATCCAAGATCAACCTAGTTTCCCACTGCAGTGACCCCTGGTGGCCGTTGAGTGAGGAAAATCAGGCTTGGTTGTATTCCAACCCACCCCCGCTCTCCCAAGCACCCACTCTTGCCTTCGAATGTCCTGCTGACGCTCCCAGTCGAGGATGTCAGCCGTGGCTCAGTGGGTAGCACGCTCGGTCCCCCCCCACCGCTCCCCGAGTCAGAGGGTTGTGGATTCAAGTCCAGCTCCAGAAACTTGAGCACAAATATCCAAACTAACACTCCAGTGCGAATCGGCAGCCCGTTTTACATTCTGCTCGATTTTCTTTCCCAATGAAGTCCGTTCAGCAAAGTTAGCCCCAATTCATTCGAGCTAGGCTGCACTGTCGGAAGGGGCCGTCTTTTGGATGAGACGTTAAACCGAGGCCCCGTCTGCCCTCTCAGGTGGATGTAAAAGATCCCACGGCACTATTTCGAAGAAGAGCAGGGGGAGTTATCCCCGGTGTCCTGAGGCCAATATTTATATCTCGATCAACATCACTAAAACAGATTATCAGGTCATTATCACATTGCTGTTTGTGGGAGCTTGCAGTGTGCAAATTGGCTGCTGCGTTTCCCACATTACAACAGTGACTACACTTCAAAAAGTACTTCATTGGCTGCAGAGCGCTTTGAGATGTCCTGAGATCGTGAAAGGCGCCATCGAAAAGGAAGTTCTTTTTCGGCACATCCATGTTGAATGGCCACTTAGTCAGTTATCGGACAGGAGCTGGTGATTGTGAAACCAAAGGGGAGATTTTCTGCTTGGCCCCTTCCTGCATGATCCTGGAGCGAGAAGCAGGATGTTGCTCCTCGTCTTCCAGCACAAGTCAGTGGCTTCAGGAAAGGAAAGGGGGGCGGAGTGTGGAATTCCACCCCTATCTGCAAGCATGCTCTGGAAAAGCCGCTCACTGACAGCGTAGCACACACTGCCTAGTAGCAGGGGTCAAAACGTCGACAGCTCAATGATTTTGCAGACTGTGTAAAATGCTTATAAATCTCCAGTCTACCAGTGCCCACCCCCCCCCTCCCCGAATGAGCCAATAGAAACTCGTGCTTTGCCGCAGACTGTTGTCAAATGGCTTATCATTTAAGTAACAGGCTTTTCATCAGTGACTTCCTGTCATCATGCACTGAACCAATGTGAAACTGTCTGTGCGCCGTCAAATTCTGGCTCACCAGCTTAACCCCTTTGCTGGACTCGTCACACACTGCTGTGGGTCACCACCTGGCGTTGGATGCAGGATTTCTATTTGGAAAGTGGGCATGCTTTGGAAGTGAATCTTGAATTCTCGACCTCGGGGAGCTGTGGAGGCTGGGTCATTGAATATATTTAAGGTGGAGATAGGCAGATTTTTGAACGATAAAGGAGTCCAGGGTTATGGGGAGCGGGCAGGGAAGTGGAGTTGAGGCCAAGATCAGATCAGCCATGATCTTATTAAATGGCGGAGCAGGCTCGAAGGCCAAATGGCCGACTCCTGCTCCGATTTCTTATGTTGGGTTTTTGGTGTTTGACGCTCCCTTGGTTTTGTGACAGGATAAATTAAGTCCTAAGGAAGTTGTGGAACTTTTTGTGTTTAGTAATTATCACTCGATTCTGATAATTTCCACAGGAGAGATAACCTTATCCTGTTTGAAAGGTCCGAAGATTATGAAAGGGTTCGATCGGGTAAACATGGAGAAGATGTTTCAGCTTGTGGGGAAGACCAGAACTAGGGGCCATCAATATAAGATGGTCACTAATAAATCCAACAGGGAATTCAGAAGAAACTTCTGTACCCAGAGAGGGGTGAGAATGTGGGACTCGCTGCCACAGGGAGTGGTTGAGGCGAATAGTATCGATGCATTTAAGGGGAAGATGGATAAACACATGAGGGAGAAAGGAATAGAAGGATATGTTGGTTGGGTGAGATGAAGAGGGGTGGGAGGAGGCTTGTGTGGAGCATAAACACTGGCACGGACCTGTTGGGCCCAATGGCCTGTTTCTGTGCTGTACATTCTATCTAATTCTATGAAAATATTTGCACCTCTGATCTCCCCTCTCCATATCTCTAACCTTCTCCAGCCCTACAACCCTTCGAGATCTCTGCGCTTCTCCAATTCTGACCTCTTGAGCATCCCCGATTTTAATCGCTCCACCATTGGTGGCCGTGCCTTCAGCTGTCTGGGCCCCAAGCTCTGGAATTCCCTCCCTCAACCCCTCCGCCTCGCTCTCTTTTGAGACATTATTCAAAACCTTGCTCTTTGACCAAGCTTTTGGTCACTCGTCTTAATATTTCCTTATGTGGCTCGGTGTCAAATTTTGTCTGATAATGCTCCTGTGAAGCGGCTTAGGATGTTTATCTTGCAATTAAGCTAGCACTGGCTGCACTTGCAGTATTTGAAAATTGGAACTGGAAGAGGCCATTCAGCCCCTCGAGCCTGCTTTGACATTCAATTCGATCATGGCTGATTGTACCTCAAGTCCATTTACCTGCCTTTGCTCCATATCTCTTGTTACCCTTATCCAACAAAGATCTATTGATCTCCGTCTTGAAAGCTCCAATTGACCCCCTCAGCATCCACAGCCTTTTGGAGGAGAGTGTCCTAATTTCCCATGACCCATTGGGTGGATTCACTCCTTAATGACCTGGCTCTCATTTTTAATATTATGTCCCCTTGTACTTGATTTCTCCCACCAGAGGAAATATTTTCTCTCTACCCTATCCTTTTAACAATCAGATCACCCGCCAATCTTCTAAACTCGAGGGAATACAAGCCTAGTTTCCGCAAACTTGGATGAAGCTTACAATGGAAAAAGTGCGTTGTAAAAAAAAAACCTCCTGGCATCTGAATGCTGGCGCACTTCTGTAATATCCGCAGAATGTAATTTAGCCATTGACTGTCCTATCCTTGGTCACATGTTTAGCGTGTGGGGAACCCAACGGTTAATTTGTGCTGCTCGCTCTGTCAACGTTCTGGACTCTGGAGCAATCACGATATTTGGAGGTTGAAATAGAAAAAAACGCAATTCGACCCCCCCCCCCCCAACCACCCACCAAGTCATGTAAATGTATATTTGATATTTGTCTGCTGTGTTTTGTAAGAAAACAGCATAGTGGATTTGGTGAGTAACTGGGGAATTTCTGCCCAGAAATTCCGAAATTGTCCCCAGTGTGGAGAAGCTGGGGTTGTTCTCCTTAGAGCAGAGAAGGTTGAGAGGAGATTTGATCGAGGTGTTCAAAATCATGAGGGGCCTGGACAGAGTAGATAGAGAGAAACTGTTCCCATTGGTGGCAGGGTCGAGAACCAGAGGACCAGATTTAAGGCGATTGGCAGAAGAACCAAAGGCGTCATGAGGAAAATAAATTTCTGCAGCGAGTGGTTAGGATCTGGAATGCCCGGCCTGAGAGGGTGGTGGAGGCAGACTCAATCGTGGCTTTCAAAAGGGAATTGGATAAGTACCTGAAGGGAAAACATTTTGCTGGGCTACGGGGAAAGGGCGGGGGAGTGGGACTGGCTGAGGTGCTCTTGCGGAGAGCCGGCACGGGCTCGATGGGCCGAATGGCCTCCTTCTGTGCTGTAACCATCCCATGATCAATATTGCTGCCCTCCCTTTTAATGTCAGTCCAGGTTGGAGATGGGTGTCTTTGCTTGTGAATCCAGCCTTGTGGTTCCCTGCTCACGAGAGTGATACATGTGTAGTTGTGTAAAAAAATAAAGCTTGAACGTTGAAGCGCAGACTGGGTTCAGTGCACAGTGGCGCAGGAGTGTATGGCAAGTAATTGGGACTCGTTGGACGGGGTTGCTCTCAGCACACGAGAAGTTATGTATGCCCATGTCCCTTGATCGGCTATGTGTTCCCGGCCCCCACCATTCTCTCCCACTTCTCGTGGTGACTCGTGCTTGCGAGGGAGGGAGGGGGGCAGGGATGGGGGCATTACAGTCGTGTAGGCTCTGACCACCTTGCATTGCCCAAATGACTGGCCTTCACCTGTGAACCCGGACGGCAAATGTTGGCTGGCTATTCTTCCACACGAGACATCGCACCCGAGTCTGACCCTGCCCTCGCTTAATACCCACTTTGCAACACGCACACACACCTCGACATTTACAGTGCAGAAGGAGGCCATTCTGGCCCATCGTGTGCCGACAAAGAGCCGCACGGCCCTTGGTCAGCAGCCCTAAAGGTTACATATAAACCTATGAACAATGACGGAAAGGCAAAGAGCATCCAGCCCAAACAGTCCGCCTCACACAACTGCAACACCCCTTATACTGAAACATTCTACGCTCCACCCCAACCGGAGCCATGTGATCTCCTGGGAGAGGCAGAAACCAGATTAAAACCTAGGCCAATTTAGGGAGAAAAAATCTGGGAAAATTCCTCTCCGACCCATCCAGGCGATCACCCTGGCCGTATTCTATTCCCTGCAGTACTTACCATTATATCTGCGCCGTCCAACGAAAGGTCATCCAGTCTAATCCAAATTACCAGCTCGAGGTCCGTAACCCTGCAGGTTGCTGCACTTTAAGTGCTCATCCGGAACCCGGGCTGATTTCCCACTCTTTTCCCCCCGCCCCCCCCCCCACCACCCCTGCCATAAGAACGTCAGGAGTCGGGCATTCGACCCCTCGAGCCTGCTCCGCCATTTAATAATATCACGGCTGACGCAGACACAACGCCCGAGGCTGAGATCACATAACTCGGCACAGACCACTGGGAGGGGAGGTGAGGACCAAACCTGGGGCAATCCAGGTCTCTGTAACCTGATTGTCTTTAACGACCACATTATCAAGCTATTGCAACTTCCAGAATGTAGACAGGGTTCCCGCTGAATATCAGAGCATGCTTTGCCAGAGTAGCTGCTCTCTATTTGCGGCACATTGTGTGTGGCCGAGGAAAGCCAAGTTGAGAAAGTGAGTAACTTGGATGCGAGTTAATCCACAGGCATGCAAGCTGACATAGAGTTAAGTTCTATATTTTACAAATGACATAACTGAGGCTTTTCCCCTTTTTTTGGGGAAGTTTAACGTACTTTTTTTTTTGAATAGTAAATAGCGCTGTTCATCAGAATGATTCATGCTCTAGCTTTGTGTGGGAAAATGTGTTGGCATTTAGCAGAAAGCTGATGGGGATGGAATATTTCGTAAAATCGGTGTGCAGTTTGAAATCCCGTTTCTTATTTCGGTGGGAGGAGAGGTGACGGAGACGGGAAATCTTGTTCAACTGGCAGGCATCCAAGATGCTACGCTGCGAATTTGGGCATTTCTCATCCTCTGATTTGTGGGGCTTTTGTGAAATGTGACCAGGTCCACTGGCTGGAATCTTGCATGCCTGTCGGTTGAAATTTACCAGATGCCTTTTACATGGTCGTTGCAGCACCTCTCTGTTTCTTCACTCAAGTGTCCTATCTTGTGCAACAGCACCTTGCACTTATGTAGCGCCCTTTAACGTGGCAAAACGTCCCAAGGCGCTCCATTTTCACCCTGCACAAAAGGATTGTGGTCTAATGGACTGTCTAAGTTCTGTAGCTCCCCCTGTGCTTGCTGACGTACATTGGCTCCCGGTTTCAAAGTTCTCATCCATGTTTTCAAATCCCTCCCTGTCTCTGTAATCTCCTCCAGCCCCACATCTGCCCCATCCGCCCCCCCCCCCCCCCCAAGATGTCTGCACTCCTCTAATTCTGCCCCCCTGAGCATCCCTGATTATAATCGCGCAACCATTGGTGGCTGTGCCTTCTGTTGCCGAGGCCCCAAACTCTGGATAAACCTCGATGAACCCCTCCGCCTCTCTTTCCTCCTTCCTACCTCTTTGACCGAGCTTTTGGTCACCTGCGCTAATTTCTACTTGCTCGGAGTCCAATTGTTTTCTCTCAATACTCCTGTGAAGCGCCTTGGGACGTTTCACTATGTTAAAGGCGCTATATAAATACAAGTTGTTGTTGTTGTCTTAAAACTGGCGGGGTCCTCCGATTTTCACAGTTAAAGAGCATGCCTCCTGTTTCAGGAGTTCCTGCTGCCCACCCATTTACTGGCCCGCCTGAAAATGGCATCAGGTTGGCCATGGGCCTGAATGGTGTGGCGAAGGCATGCTCTCTTCTCTCTCCCCATCCATCGATTGTTCAGGCGAGAAACGGTCAGCCAACAGTTGAAAATCGCCCCTTATGATTCCAGTACGTAAAATAACCCCCAGCCACCATGGAGCAGGGCCAGTCGGAGTTCCGGAGACAACGTCCCTGCTTTTGGAAGAAGTACAATAGCCGAATGGGCTGGGGGAATATTTTAAATCTGCTTGACCTTCTGAATATGCCTGTGTAGATTTCCCCCTCCGTTCGTAAAATATTTCTCAGTGCTCCTTCCCGCCCCCTCAGTGACCTTTTCCCTGAGAGGGTGATCGAGTTGTCCCAGTATGCAATTTTTTCCTAAAAAAAAACTTGATTCACACACAACGCTCAACCACTACGCCCCTCTCTTCGCGTTCCCATTCTCTTCTCATCTGCTGCACCAAAGGAGATTTGAATTGCTGCTAATCTTTAGATTTTTGGATATTAAGGGAATCGAGGGATATGGGGATTGCGCAGGCAAGTGGAGTTGAGGTCGAAGATCAGCCATGATCTCATTGAATGGTGGAGCAGGCTCAAGGGGCCGGATGGCCTACTCCTGCTGTTAATTCGTGTGTTTGTATGATTCACCCATCATTTGGGTTGTCGAACCTCTTATTCAATGTGAATGCTTCCGATTATTGAAAGGGAGCAGTTCCCAGGCTAGATTGTTTAAGACTGGGAACAGGAAAATTATTATTTTTTTGGCATTGCTCATTTAAGAGCCCCTTAGCCACTTTTTTTTTATATATAAAAGAAAAATGTCCCCACCCTGCCCTTTGGGTGAGATGGGATGAAGACACTGGGCTTAAGGCTTTTCTCTCTCTGGTTGCCTGTACTGTTCCTCACTGACAGGGAAAACATGGCAGCTGACTGTCGGAATGTGTCTCGAGTCTGGTGGATTGTCTGGATTCTGACGAGTTCCTTGTTCAAACGCCACTCTTTCCTCTTCACCCACTCCTCCATTCTGTGCTTGGGTTTTGTTATAAACACAGAAGGATCTTCCAGCACAGAAGGAGGCCATTCGGCCCATCATGCCTGTGCCGGCTCTGTGTGAGAGCGATCCAATTAGTCCCACTCCCCAGCTTTTTCCCCACAACCCAGCAAATTAGTCGTCTTCAAATACATGTCCAATTGCCTTTTGAAAGTTACTATGGAATCCTTTTGGGTCGTGCGTTCCAGATCTCAACGACCCTCTTAAACTTAAAATAATTGGCGAAAGAATAAGGGGAGAAATGAGGAGACATTTCTTCAGAGGGTCGTTGAGGCCTAACCAGAGATTTGTCCTAACGATTGGGTTAGCACACTTGCCTCTGAATCATAAGGTCATGGATTCCATTCCCACTCGAGACTTGAGCACAAAAATCTAGGCTGCGTCCTGAGGGAGCGCTGCACTGTTGGAGGTGCTGCCTTTTTGGAGGAGATGTTAAACCAAGGTGCCATCTGCCCACTCGGGTGGAAGTAAAAGATCCCGTGGCACTATACTAAAGAGCCTGGGAGTCCTGGAGGAGTGGGTGAAAAGGGAAAGTCGTGTTTGAAGAGCCTGGTCAAGATTTCTCCCTCAACCAACATCACGAAAACAGATTATCTGGTCATTATCTCGTTGCTTGCTGTGTGCAAATTGGCTGCCATGTTTCATAAGAACAGAAGAAATAGGAGCAGGAGTGGGCCGTTTGGCTCCTCGAGCCTGCTCCGCCATTTAATAAGAACATGGCAGATCTGATCATGGACTCAGCTCCACTTCCCTGCCCGCTTCCCAGAACCCTTTATTCCATGGGAGCAGGCCGGGAAGTGGAAGGAGCAGCGTGGCGACACACCACTCCAGGGAGCAGCACGTGCTGGAGCAGGAACGCAATGGCAGTGAAGAGGGACGTCACCAAGGTCCAGGTCGGTGATTGGAGCGTGAGCAGGTACAGCAGGAGAGGCGAGGTCGGGGCGAAGGAGAGACAAGAGACTGTAAAGGGATGTGATCGGGGCCCAGAAGAGGTGAGGGCCCAGGGGCAGCACGGGCCCAGCCCACACTGCGATATGTGCGCGCACCAGGTCCATGCAGCAGAGCAGGTCTCCAGTCATCTTGATTAATCCTTGCCACTGGACCAAGACCTGGCTCTGTCAAGCCCGTGTGATGGCTGGTGTACAACGGTCACCACACGTTTTTTTAAAAATCCACACACAGGCATCTTCCATCCCTTCAGGATTTGGTTCGGACCTGGAATTTTGGGTCCATCATTGAAACACCTGTGAACTTTTTGGTGTCGAAGCAAGTCATCCTCTGTTCGAGGGACTGCCTATGATGATGAACCTTATCACTCAAAAATCTGTCGATCTCCGCCTTCAACATATTCAATGATCCAGCCTCCACAGCGCTCTGGGGCAGCGAATTCCATAGATTTGCAACCCTCAGAGAAGAAATTCCTCCTCATCTCAGTTTTAAATAGGCGGCCCCTTATTATGAACTTAGTTTTAGTTTCCCCGATGAGTGGGAAAATTCCTCTCTGCATCTACCTTGTCGAGCCCCCTCACTATCTTATGTTTTGATAAGATCACCTCTCATTCTTCTGAACTCCAATGTGTATAGACCCAACCTACTCAACTTATCTTAAGTCAATCCCCTCATCTCTGGAATCAACTGAGTGAACCTTCAATGCAAGTATATCCTTCCTTAAATACGGAGACCAAAACTGTATGCAGTACTCTAGGCCACACCAATACCCTGTACAGTTGTAGCAGGACTTCTCTGCTTTTATACTCTATCCCCCTTGCAATAAAGGCCAACATTCCAATTGCTTTCCTGATTACTTGCTGTACCTGCATACTAACTTTTTGTGTTTCATGTACAAGGACCCTGAGGTCCCTCTGTACTGCAGTACTTTGCAATTTTTCTCCATTTAAATTATAATTTGCTTTTCTATTTGTTTTTTCTGCCGAAGTGGATAACCTCTCATTTTCCCACATTATACTCCATCTGCCAAATTTTTGCCCACTCACTTAGCCTGTCTATATCCCTTTGCAGATTTTTTGTGTCCTCACAATTTTCTCTCCCACCCATCTTTGTATCATCAGCAAACTTGGCTACATTACACTGCTGGGACCTCTCCAGAATCCAGGGAATTTTGGTAGATTACAACCAATGCATCCACTATCTCTGCAGCCATTTCTTTTAAGACCCTAAGACCCTAAGACCCTAAGTCCAGGGGACATGTCTGCCTTTCGTCCCATTATTTTACCAAGTACTACTTTATTAGTGATTGTATTAAGTTCCTCCCTCCCTATTATCCAATATTGGGATGTTTTTAGTATCTTCTACCGTGAAGACCGATACAAAATATTTGTTCAACATCTGCCATTTCCATGTTCCCCATTATTAATTTCCCAGTCTCATCCCTCCAGGGGACCAACATTTACTTTAGCCACTCTTTTCCTTTTTATGTACCTGTAGAAACTCTTGCTATCTGTTTTTATATTTCATGCTAGTTTGCTTTCATTATCTATCTTTCCTCTCTTTATTATTTTTTTTTAGTAATTCTTTGCTGGATTTTAAAAGTTTCCCAATCCTCTGGCCTCCCACTAGTCTTGGCCACATTGTATGCCCTTGTTTTTAATTTGATACCATCCCTTATTTCCTTAGTTAGCTACAGATGGTTATCCCTTCTCTTACAGTCTTTCCTTCTCATTGGGATATATTTTTGTTGCGAGTTATGAAATATCTCCTTAAATGTCTGCCACTGCTCATCAACTGTCCCATACTTCAATCTATTTTCCTGGTCCACTTTAGCCAACTCTGCCTTCATACCTTTGTAGTCTCCTTTATTTAAGCTTAGGATACTGGTTTGAGATCCAACTTTCTCAGCCTCCAACTCAATTTGAAATTCAACTCTGCTATGGTCACTCCGTCCTAGAGGATCCTTTACTAGGGGATTGTTTATTAATCCTGTCTCATTACACAGTACCAGATCTAAGATAGCCTGCTCCCTGGTTGGTTCCACAATGCACTGTTCAAGGAAACTATCCCGGATACACTCGATGAACTATTCTGGCCAATTTGCTTTGTCCAATCAATATGAAGGTTCAAATTGCCTATGATTATTGCCGTTCCTTTTTTTTTTTACAAGCTTCCATTATTTCTTGATTTATACATAGTCCAACAGTGTAGCTACTGTTAGGGGCCCTATAGACTACGCCCACCAGTGACTTTTTCCCCTTATTCCTTGTCTCCACCCAAACTGATTCAACATCTTGATCCTCTGAGTCAATATCGTTTCTCATTAACGCACTGATCTCATCCTTGATTAACAGTGCTACCCCACCTCCTTTTCCTTTCTGTAATGTTTCCCACATTACAACAGTGACTGTGGCGGAATCTCCAATTATGGGCCCAAACTATAGGGCAGAAGCATCTTGGAGAAAATTCTCGGCCCAACTTGAATCGAGGGTCGAGCACTGCTCCCAAATGTGGGGAGGCTGCTCCGTCACCCCTCTGGCACTCCTGGACAGGACACAAACTCAAGTGCCTCCATCCATTGCACCTTCCCTGTCCAGGTTAAGGAATTTCCGCTATTCAATACCATCCAAAATAGATTGTACAGTTTGCACGTTGACGAGATGCCACAACATCATGACCTCTCCAACCACTCACCTGAACTGAGGTCAAATGTTTGATTGACCGAATAGATACGTTTGTGTTGATTTTCACTCAAAAGTGAGCTTACTGCAAATCTTGACACTATTGTATTTGGTGAAACAGATTGTTTGTGGAGCCATCAACAACACTGGCGTCCATACAGTCCCTTTAACAATGTAAATGTCCCAAGGCGCTCCACAGAGGAGAAATGGATGCTAAGTAGCAGCAGGAGAGGTGAGGACAGGTGGCCAAAAGCATGCTTGGAAAATGGGTTTTGAGGCAAGCTGGAAGGGTTTCGGGAAAAAGAAAGACTTGGATTTCTAAAGTGCCTTTCATGACCACCGGATGTCCTAAAGTGCTTTACAGCCAATGAACTCCTTTTGAAGTTGTAATGTAGGAAGCGAAGCACAGCAAGCTCTCACAAACGGCAATGTAATAATGACCAGATAATCTGTTTTTGTTATGTTGATTGAGGGATAAATATTGGCCAGGACACCAGGGAGAACTCTCTTGCTCTTCTTCGAAATAGTGCCATGGGATCTTTTACATCCGCCCGAGAGCAGACGGGGCCTCGGTTTAACGTCTCATCCGAAAGACGGCACCTCCGACAGTGCAGCACTCACTCAGCACTGCGCTGGAGTGTCAGCCTGGATAATGTGCTCAAGTCCCTGGAGTGGGACTTGAACCCAGAACCTGCTGACTCAGAGTGTGCTACCCACTGAGCCACAGCTGACACTATGGGAGGGAGTTTGAGAGAGTGGGGCTGAGATGGCTGAATGCTCTGCTTCTGACTGTGGAACAATTGGGTGTAGAGAAGAGCGGAAGGGTACCGTCTGGGATGTACAGCTGGAGGAGGTTGTGGAGTTAAGCAAGGTCATGGGTGTGGGGGGGTGGGGGCGGGATTTGTCAATGAGGACAAGGGTTTTGATTTCACTGCATTTGGGCGGGGGATGGCTAGGGAGCCAATGGAGTTTGGTGAGGAGAGGGGTGATGAGGCCAGTAAGATTTGGTGTGAGACAGGATGTGGGCAGTCGAGTTTGTCAGCCAAGCGCAAAGATGAGAACGCGAGTGAGAGGAAATGGGGAAACCACTGAATTTACATGACCCAGATAGTCGGCGACTAAGAGTGCAGTCATTCTACATTCGGTGCAAGGTAACACTGCTGGGAGATAGCCTCCTACAGTGACAGTTGCACGTCTGGGCTTTGGCGTGCGTGGAGGACACTCGTCATACTACCACTTTTGCAAAAGCAGTTTGCATCAAAGGGAAAGTGTGTCTGTAAATGAGTTGAGTCTTCAAGGGAGGAAACTTGCAGTGGCTTTGCTGGGGCGTTGAGTGAGGGGGTGGAGTTGGGGGCGGTGGGTAGATTCTGTCCTCGGAATGCACACAATTGCAGGCCATAGCAATTATCAGGGGGCCGTTGAAGAAGTATTTCCTGCTGAAAGCTAATTGCTCCTGTGCAAGTAATTGCTCCGAGCTCCCCTTTCCACCCCCCACCCTTGTAATAAAAGCTCACAAGTTGTTTCATTTAAGAAGACTTGTGTGATTTGCGTAAGGCTGGTGTGTGTTTTGTCGTTGTCAATTCTGTTGTTATATAAGTTCGCTCAAGTCTGTCGTTAACATTCCACAACCCCCCCCACTGGTTTGACATTCTCCCACCCTCTCGGCAAGGCGCTGGCTCTTTCTGGGGTATGGTTCTCCAGATGCCAGCTGCTCTCTGGTACCTCACCAGCTACTTTTTTCTGTGCGTCAGGCCCAAGCCTAGAATTTGGGTAGGCTATTCGACTGTGGAGCGCGTCACCACCAACCCCTGGACAGGCGGTTAAGGATGTCATAGCAGTGCATTTGGAAAGAGGTGACATGATGGGTCCAAGTCAGCATGGATTTGTGAAAGGGAAATCATGCTTGACAAATCTTCTGGAATTTTTTGAGGATGTTTCCAGTAGAGTGGACAAGGGAGAACCAGTTGATGTGGTATATTTGGACTTTCAGAAGGCTTTCGACAAGGTCCCACACAAGAGATTGATGTGCAAAGTTAGAGCACATGGGATTGGGGGTAGTGTACTGACATGGATTGAGAACTGGTTGTCAGACAGGAAGCAAAGAGTAGGAGTAAATGGGTACTTTTCAGAATGGCAGGCAGTGACTAGTGGGGTACCGCAAGGTTCTGTGCTGGGGCCCCAGCTGTTTACACTGTACATTAATGATTTAGATGAGGGGATTAAATGTAGTATCTCCAAATTTGCGGATGACACTAAGTTGGGTGGCAGTGTGAGCTGCGAGGAGGATGCTGTGAGGCTGCAGAGCGACTTGGATAGGTTAGGTGAGTGGGCAAATGCATGGCAGATGGAGTATAATGTGGATAAATGTGAGGTTATCCACTTTGGTGGTAAAAACAGAGAGACAGACTATTATCTGAATGGTGACAGATTAGGAAAAGGGGAGGTGCAAAGAGACCTGGGTGTCATGGTACATCAGTCATTGAAGGTTGGCATGCAGGTGCAGCAGGCGGTTAAGAAAGCAAATGGCATGTTGGCCTTCATAGCAAGGGGATTTGTGTACAGGGGCAGGGAGGTGTTGCTACAGTTGTACAGGGCATTGGTGAGGCCACACCTGGAGTATTGTGTACAGTTTTGGTCTCCTAACCTGAGGAAGGACATTCTTGCTATTGAGGGAGTGCAGCGAAGGTTCACCAGACTGATTCCCGGGACGGCGGGACTGACCTATCAAGAAAGACTGGATCAACTCGGCTTGTATTCACTGGAGTTCAGAAGAATGAGAGGGGACCTCATAGAAACATTTAAAATTCTGACGGGGTTAGACAGGTTAGATGCAGGAAGAATGTTCCCAATGTTGGGGAAGTCCAGAACCAGGGGTCACAGTCTAAGGATAAGGGGTGAACCTGTGGAATTAGGACCGAGATGAGGAGAAACCTCTTCACCCAGAGAGTGGTGAACCTGTGGAATTCTCTACCACAGAAAGTTGTTGAGGCCAATTCACTAAATATATTCAAAAAGGAGTTAGCTGAGGTCCTTACTACTAGGGGGATCAAGGGGTATGGCGAGAAAGCAGGAATGGGGTACTGAAGTTGAATGTTCAGCCATGAACTCATTGAATGGCGGTGCAGGCTAGAAGGGCCGAATGGCCTACTCCTGCACCTATTTTCTATGTTTCTATGTTTCTATGTTTCTATGTTTCTATGTTTCTATGTTTCTATGTTTCTATGTTCCCGCCCAGCATCCGCCCACCCAAGCATTCCAGCCGAGGTCATCGGACAGCAATGGGAAGCAAGAATCACAGTACCTTGCAGCACAGAAGAAAGCCATTTGGCTCTGTGAAAGACCGATCCAATTAGTCCCACTCCGCTCTTCCCTCATAACCCTGCCGATTTTTTTTTTTTCTTTTCAACTGTACATCCAATTCCCTTTTGAAGGGTACGACTGAATCTGCTTTCACCACCCTTTCAGGCAGCGCGTTCCAGATCGTAACAACACTCTACATACTTTTTAAAATTCTCAACTTCCCTTTGGTTCTGTTACTCATTATTTTGAATCTGTGCCCTCTGGTTAATGACCTTCCTATCAGTGGAAACCGCTTTCTCCTTATTTCCTCATCAGAACTCTGGGTTACTTTTTCCCCCACAGCCCACTCTGGGGGTATCATGGGCGGTCCCTCGGGCGAGGATGATTTGCTTCCACAAGAGTTCACAGATGTTTCAAATGAAGGACCCGATGTTCCAGTCCTGAACTCCACTTGAGGGGCTGGAAGATGCCTGTGCGTGGATTTTTTTTTGTAACCTGTGGTGACCGTTGCACACCAGCCACCACACAGGCTCGACAGAGCTAGGCCTTTATCCAATGGCAAGGATTAACCAGGACGACTGGAGACCTGCTCTGGGGGCATTGAAGCCATTAATGCCTCCCACCATTTATTTAAAAAAAGACTTGCATTTATATAGCGTCTTTCACAACCACCGGGCGTCCCAAAGCACTTTACAGCCAATAAAGTACTTTTGGAGTGTAGTCACTGTTTTCATGTACGAAACGCAGCAGCCAATTTGCGCGCAGCAAGCTCCCACAAATAGCAATGTGATAACGACCAGATAATCCGTTTTTAGTGATGATTGAGGAATAAATATTGGCCAGGACACCGGGGATAACTCCCCTACTTTTCTTCAAAATAGTGCCCTGGGATCTTTTACATCAGCCTGAGAGAGCAGACGGGGCCTCGGTTTAACGTCTCATCTGCAAGACGGCACCTCCGACAGTGCAGCGCTGCCTCACCACTGCACTGGGGAGTGTCAGCCTAGATTTATGTGCTCAAGTCTCTGGAGTGGGACTTGAACCCACAACCTGGGAAGATGGTGTAAGTTGAAGGTGGAGCTACAATGTTGTAGCCCTGATTCTCCGACTCGGTGCTCCCTGCGAGCTTGGCTCCCCGCTGGGAGCACAGGATCGCAGGATGTACCTCCATGGCCATTACCGCTCGTGCTTTTACAGAGTGCCATGATGGAGTTTGAGAAAATGGGCATTTTTTTTTTAATGGCCTGGCCTGGGGAGAAAATGACCACTAAAGATTGGGTAATAAAACCATGCTCCAAATGAAGGCAGCTTATATAATAGTGAAAGATTTGACTCTTGTCCATACTGACCACTGACCTACATTGGCTCCCAGTTCCCCAACGGCTCGAATTTAAACTTCTCATCCTTCTGTTTAGTTGTCAGCTGTGGCTCAGTGGGTCGCGCACTCTCCTCTGAGTCAGAAGGTTGTGTGTTCAAGTCCCACTCCAGGGCCTGGAGCACACAAATCGAGGCTGACACTCCCAGTGCAGTGCTGAGGGAGTGCCGCACTGTCGGAGGTGCCGTCTTTGAGATGAGACGTTAAACCGAGGCCCCGTCTGCCCCCTCAGGTGGATGTAAAAGATCCCATGGCACTATTTTGAAGAAGAGCAGGGGAGTTATCCCCGGTGTTCTGGCCAATATTTATCCCTCAACCAGAACAGATAATCTGGTATTATCACATTGCTGTTTGTGGGAGCTTGCTGTGTGCGAATTGGCTGCTGCGTTACCCATATTACAACAGTGACTGCACTCCAAAAGTGCTGTGAAGGGCTTTGAGACGTTCGGTGGTCATGAAAGGCGTTACAGAAATGCAAGTCTGTCTGCTTTAAATCCCTGCGTGATCTTGCCACACCCGATCTCCATAACTTCCCCCAGCCCGTGCAAACCCGTCACCAAACTCTCCGTTCCCCAGACTTTGGCCTTGTGCATTTCCATCCCCCTTCGCTCCACTATATGTGGTTTCAACCGCCTTGGTTCCACGCTCTGGAATTCCCCCTCCGAGCCCCTCCATCTCTCGTCCTCCTTAAAACCCACCTCTTTGGCCAAACATTTGGTCATCCACCCAACCTCTCCTCCTTTGGGATCAGTGTCCATTTTTCTCATGTCTCTGTGAAGTATCATGGAACATTTTTCCACTTTTAAAGGCGCTGTATAAATTCATGTTGTTCTCCGTTCAATATCTGTAAGGTCCTTGCTTATAATTCTGTAACTCAATTAGCTTGGGAAATGTTGATCATTTGGTACTTCCTAATAGAAAGACCTATTTATGCCTGCATTATCATGTCTCAAAACACTTGGCGTGCAATGGGATAATTCAAAATGCAGCGACTGGTGATGAGTGGACAAATATGGCAGCCATTTTGCATGCATCAAGATCCCAGAGAGCTATAAAGATGTTTTTGATCATGCTGGTTGAGGGAGGAATGTTGGCCAGGACAACTCGGGGAACTCCCCGTTCGTCTTTGAAGTAATGCCGTGGGATCCATGTGAACGAGGAGGCAGGGCTGACCACGGCCATAAATGATAGGCCCCCAGCCGAGTTGCGAATGTTCTGCTTGTTTCAAATGGGGTTCAGCATCTTCCCAGTGATTCGATCGAACCTTTCACTGCTTTGGAAGGCTTACTTTGAGCTGTGTGCCTGAGCACAGCTCACGGGTTGTGGGTCTCTGACACGTTATGAAAGAAGCGCTGTGCTTGCTAATCTTGGGTGAGTTCACTAATCTCGGTTGGGATTCTTCTGTTGTGTGATTGTGAGAACTGGATCGCCAGATGAGTTTTGTTGTTTTTAACTTGGCCATCTTGTTGAACAGGGTCTATGCCAGAGGTGCATTGACTGCTTAATGAGGACATTTTGTTAATTTTTCGCCCGCCTTTCTGCCCCTTTGGCTTAACAGGTGCTGAATCGTGCTTGGGTATCTGCTGGTATCCAGACCCCTCCAGTATTGTACTTAAGTGGCTATTAATGTGTGAGCCTTTAAGTGTCAGCAGGCCATTTGACGGTGTTGGGGGTGGGGTGGTGGGAACGAATGTAGAGCGCTCCCTGTGTGATAAATAGAGAGACATTTCTGCCTGTGGGCACCTTAATAGATGGCATTAACATTGCCATGTGGCTAACATGCCTGGGAGATGAAATTGGGCAAGAAAGGGCCAATTAGCTGGCTGCTGCTCTCCCTTGCCCAGTCTCTGAATGAACTGCCTTGGACTCTCAAAACCTGACATCAAGCTGAAGCCCAAGTACAAATGTCAATCGAGATTGGGGTTTGAACTTGGCCAAGTCCATGAGGAGCATTTATCGTTGGAGTTGAGGGCTTTCCCCATTATCATGAACCCGAGGATACACTTCAAAATCAGGAGGTGATTTTAACCGCAGCAATAAAAATGATCTCTGTCTGGCTTTCCAGCTGAAATTACCTTGCTTCTCGCAAGAGCAGAAAACGATCGGCAAAAAAACCCTGCGGGAAAATTCCAGTCATGTGGGGAAACTCTTGTATTTTCTGTTACGGTAGTTCTCCGTAGATTGCGTTTTAGATGAAGTCACCAAGGTCTGGAAGTTAGTTTTTCAACCCAAAAAATCTACTGGGGGGTGTAATAAAATGTGAGAAAGAGGGAGAGAAGCATAATGAACGCTTTCTTAACTGTTGGAGATGGAATTCCCCTGGGTCTCTACACTGTCGGGCCAAATAAACAACTTGGAGCTCGCATTCTGCAACGCAGACTGTTCTGCTCCCACCTAAATAAGGCTGTATGCATACACGAAACAGGAAACTCTGCTTCAAATCGTGGCCCAACTGAGGCACTTTTGTGTGTGTGCGTGTTTTTCTTTTCCTTTGCAGCCTTTCACTGACTTAAAGAAACGCCTCCGACTATCACTTGATTCAATGCGGGCTCAGAAAAACCGACTACGTAAATACGTTTCCCTTGGTCTGGTCTGCAGTGCCGTGGGCTGGCTGGCGTTGTCGTTGGGGGTTGGGAAATGGTGGGTGGGTGGGGGGAATTGACGGGAAGATTTCTTCTGTGCACCAGGTGTAGCAGAATTTTAAGCGTGTTGATAAAGAATGTTTACGCCCCATTCAGGAGGAAGTGCTGCTTCAGTTGTTCAGACCCCATCTGGATACTGTGTCCGGTTCGGGGCACTGCCCCTCAGGAAGGATATATCGGCCTTGGAGAGGGAGCAGTGCAGATTCACCAGTGTGATACCGGGGCTTACATAGAAACATCGGTGCAGGAGGAGTAGGCCATTCGGCCCTTCGAGCCTGCACCGCCATTCAATAAGATCATTCACCTCAGTACCCCTTTCCTGCTTTCTCCCCATACCCCTTGATCCCCTTAGCCATAAGGGCCATATCTAACTCTCTCTTGAATATATTCAATGAACTGGCATCAACAACTCTCTGCGGCAGGGAATTCCGTAGGTTAACAACTCTGAGTAAGGAAGTTTCTCCTGATCTCAGTCCTAAATGGCCTACCCTTATCCTAAGACTATGTCCCCTGGTTCTGGACTTGCCCAACATCGGGAACATTCTTCCCGCATCTAACCTGTCCTGTCCCGTCAGAATCTTATACGTTTCTATGAGATCCCCTCTCATCCTTCTAAACTCCAGTGAATAAAGGCCCAGTTGATCCAGTCTCTCCTCATAATGACAGTCCAGCCATCCCTGGAATCAGTCTGATGAACCTTCGCTGCACTCCCTCAATAGCAAGAACGTCCTTCCTCAGATTAGGAGACCAAAACTGAACACAATATTCCAGGTGAGGCCTCACCCAAGGCCCTGTACAACTGCAGTAAGACCTCCCTGCTCCTATACTCAAATCCCCGAGCTATGAAGGCCAACATACCATTTGCTGCTTTCACCGCCTGCTGTACCTGCATGCCCACTTTCAGTGACTGATGAACCATGACACCCAGGTCTCGTTGCACCTCCCCTTTTCCTAATCTGCCGCCATTCAGATAATCTGCCTTTGTGTTTTTGCCCCCAAAATGGATAACCTCAAAGTTATCCACATTACACTGCATCTGCCATGCATTTGCCCACTCACCTAACCTGTCCAAGTCACCCTGCAGCCTCTTCGCGTCCTCCTCACAGCTCACACCGCCACCCAGTTTAGTGTCATCAGCAAACTTGGAGATATTACATTCAATTACTTCATAATCATTGATGTATATTGTAAAGAGCTGGTTTCCCAGCACTGACCCCTGCGGTACCCCACTAGTCACTGCCTGCCATTCTGAAAAGGACCCGTTTATCCCGACTCTCTGCTTCCTGTCTGCCAACCAGTTCTCTATCCACGTCAATACATTACCCCCAATACCATGCGCTTTGATTTTGCACACCAATCTCTTGTGCGGGACCTTGTCAAAAGCCTTTTTGAAAGTCCAAATACACCACATCCACTGGTTCTCCCTTGTCCACTCTGCTAGTTCCATCCTCAAAAAATTCCAGAAGATTCGTCAAGCATGATTTCCCTTTCATAAATCCATGCTGAGTTGGACTGATCCTATCACTGCTTTCCAAATGCACTGCTATTTCATCCTTAATGATTGATTCCAACATTTTCCCCACTACTGATGTCCGGCTAACCGGTCTATAATTCCCCGTTTTCGCTTCCTCCTTTTTTTTTAAAAAGTGGTACATTAGCTACCCTCTAGTCCATAGGAACTGATCCAGAGTCGATAGACTGTTGGTAAATGATCACCAATGCATCTACTATTTCTAGGGCCACTTCCTTAAGTACTCTGGGATGCAGACTATCAGGCCCCGGGGATTTATCGGCCTTCAATTCCATCAATTTCCAGAACACAATTTCCCGCCTAATAAGGACATCCTTCGGTTCCTCCTTCTCACTAGACCCACTGTCCCCTCGTACATTCGGAAGGTTATTTGTGTCTTCCTTCATGAAGACAGAACCGAAGTATTGTTTCAATTGGTCTGCCATTTCTTTGTTCCCCATTATAAATTCACCTGAATCCGACTGCAAGGGACCGATGTTTGTCTTCACTAATCTTTTTCTCTTCACATATCTAAAGAAGTTTTTGTCGTCAGTTTTTATGTTCCCTGCAAGCTTCCTCTCGTACTCTATTTCCCCCCTCTTAATTAAACCCTTAGTCCTCCTCTGCTGAATTCTAAATTTCTCGCAGTCCTCAGGTTTGTTGCTTTTTCTAGCCAATTTATATGCCTCGTCCTTGCTTTTAACACTATCCTTAATTCCCCTTGTTAGCCATGGTTGAGCCACCTTCCCCGTTTTATTTTTGCTCCAGACAGGGATGTACAATTGCTGAAGTTCATCCATGTGATCTTTAAATGTTTGCCATTGCTTATCCACCGTCGACACTTTAAGTATTCTTTGCCAGTCTATTCTCGCCACTTCACGCCTCATACCGTCGAAGTTACCTTTCCTTAAGTTCAGGACCCTAGTTTCCGAATTAACTGTGTCACTCTCCATCTTAATAAGGAATTCGACCAAATTATGGTCACTCTTCCCCAAGGGGCCTCGCACAAAAAGATTGCTAATTAGTCCCTTCTCATTACACAACACCCAGTCTAGGCATGCCAGCCCTCTGGTTGGTTCCTCGACATATTGGTCTAGAAAACCATCCCTGATACACTCCAGGAAATCCTCCTCCACCGCATTGCTACCAGTTAGGTTAGCCCAATCAATATGTAGATGAAAGTCTCCCATGATTACTGCTGTACCTTTATTACACACATCCCTTATTTCTTGTTTGATGCTGTCCCCAACCTCACTACTACTATTTGGTGGCCTGTACACAACTCCCACTAGCGTTTTCTGCCCTTTGGTATTCTGTAGCTCCACCCATACCGATTCCACATCATCCAAGCTAATGTCCCTCCTTACAATTGCATTAATTTCCTCTCTAACCAGCAACGCCACCCCGCCTCCTTTCCTTTCTGTCTATCCTTCCTAAATGCTGAATAACCTTGGATGTTGAGTTCCAAGCCTTGATCACCCTGGAGCCATGTCTCCGTGATGCCAATTACATCATACCCGTTAACTGTTATCTGCGCAGTTAATTCATCCATCTTATTCCGAATACTCCTCGCATTGAGGCACAGAGCCTTCAGGCTTGTCTTTTTAACACACTTTGTCCCTTTTAGAATTTTGCTGTAATGTGGCCCTTTTTGTTTTTTGCCTTGGGTTTCTCTGCCCTCCACTTTTACTATTCTCCTTTCTATCTTTTGCTTCTGACTCCATTTTATTTCCCTCTGTCTCCCTGCATAGGTTCCCATCCCCCTGCCATATTAGTTTAACTCCTCCCCCAACAACACTAGCAAACACTTCCCCTGAGGACATTGGTTCCGGTCCTGCCCAGGTGCAGACCGTCCGGTTTGTACTGGTCCCACCTCCCCCAGAACCGGTTCCAATGCCCCAGGAATTTGAATCCCTCCCTTCTGCACCACTGCTCAAACCACGTATTCATCTGAGCTATCCTGCGGTTCCTACTCTGACTAGCACGTGGCACTGGTAGCAATCCCGAGAATACTACTTTTGGGGTCCTACTTTTTAATTTAACTCCTAGCTCCCTAAATTCGTCTCGTAGGACCTAATCCTGTTTTTTACCTACATGCACCACGACAACTGGCTGTTCACCCTCCCTTTTTAGAATGTCCTGCACCCGCTCCGAGACATCCTTGACCCTTGCACCAGGGATGCAACATACCATCCTGGAGTCTCGGTTGTGGCCGCAGAAACGCCTATCTATTCCCCTTACAATTGAATCCCCTATCACTATCGCACTCCCGCTCTTTTTCCTGGCCTCCTGTGCAGCAGAGCCAGCCACGGTGCCATGATCTTGGCTGCTGCTGCTCTCCCTGATGAGTCATCCCCCTCAACAGTACCCAAAGCGATGTATCTGTTTTGCAGGGGGATGACCGCAGGGGGATGACCGCAGGGAGCCCCTGCACTACCTTCCTTGCACTGCTCTTCCTGTTGGTCACCCATTTACTATCTGGCTGTGTACCCTTTACCTGCGATCAGACCAACTCACTAAACGTGCTATTCACGTCATTCTCAGCATCGTGGATGCTCCAGAGTGAATCCACCCGCAGCTCCAGTGCTGCAATGCGGTCCGTCAGGAGCTGCAGGCGGATACACTTCCCGCACACGTCGTTGTCAGGGACACCGTAAAGGCCCCTGAGTTCCCACATCGTACCGGAGGAGCATAACACTTGTCCGAGCTGTCCTGCCATGACTTAACCCTTGGGTTAATCTAATGGGGCAACAACAATGTTAAAAGGTTAATTACTGATAAAGAAAAGAAAAGCTACTTACCAATCACTTACCCCCTTGGCTATGACATCACCTTTCGATTTCTTTCTACTTTTTTTTGCCTTCCTGCTGCAGTTGCACTGGCTGGCCTTTATAGGCCCGCCTCCGCAATCTCCTGCCTCTCGCCAACCACGAACTCCCCGAACTGCCGCCGCGTTGGGTTAAATTATGAGGGCAGGTTGTATAGACTGGGCTTGTATTTCCTTGCGGTTAGAAAAGAAAGACTTGCATTAATATAGCGCCTTTCACGACCACCGGATGCCTCAAAGCGCTTTACAGCCAATGAAATACTTTTGGAGTATAGTCACTGTTGTAATGTGGGAAACGCAGTAGGCAACTTGTGCACAGCAACGTGATAACTGCCACCAAGCTCATGGTCTACAGGGCTGTAGTAATACCCGCCCTCCTGTATGGCTTAGAGACATGGACCATGTACAGTAGACACCTCCAGTTGCTGGAGAAATATCACCAACGATGTCTTCGCAAGATCCAACAAATCCCCTGGGAGGACAGACGCACCAACATCAGCGTCCTCGTCCAGGCCGACATCCCCAGCATTGAAGCACTGACCACACTCGATCAGCTCCGCTGGGCACGCCACATAGTTCGCATGCCAGACACGAGACTCCCAAAGCAAGTGCTCTACTCTGAGCTCCTTCACGGCAAACAAACCAAAGGTGGGCAGAGGAAACGTTGCAAGGACACCCTCAAAGCCTCCCTGAGAGTGCAACATCCCCACTGCCACCTGGGAGTCCCTGGCCCAAGACCGTCCTAAGTGGAGAAAGTGCATCCGAGAGGGCGCTGAGCACCTCGAGTCTCAACGCCGAGAGCATGTTGCAATCAAGCGCAGGCAGCGGAAAGAGCGTGCGGCAAACCTGTCCCACCCGCCCCTTCCCTCAACGACTATCTGTCCCACCTGTGACAGGGATTGTGGTTCACGTATTGGACTGTTCAGCCACCAAAGAACTCACTTCAGGAGTGGAAGCAAGTCTTCCTCGATTTCTGAGGGACTGCCTACAATGATGAAATATTGGCCAGGACACCAGGAGAACTCCCCTACTCTTCTTCGGAATAGTGCCGTGGGATCTTTTACGCCCACGTGAGCGGGCAGACGGGGCCTCGGTTTAATGTCTCATTCGAAAGACGGCACCTTTGACAGTGCAGCACTCTCTCAGTACTGGCGTGTCAGTCGAGATTTACGCGCTCGAGTCTCGGGAGTGGGACTTGAACCCATGACCTTCTGACTCTGCGGCAAGAGTGCTACCCACTGAGACACGGTTGACACTTGACAAGTTACGATGAGTGCTGCTTTCTGAGCCACGTATTTCAGTTTGACACTGTTGCATGTCAGTGTGATAGTGTGCGAGTCTGCTGATCATGAGGTTGATGTGGTCTCACTGGCAGGAAGCCCCGACCAACCCCGGCACAGACCAGTGTCACGAAAATCTAGATGTTGCCATGATGGACACCGCGGCAACAGGTGACTACTGAATTTCCTGACTCAATAGCCAACTGGTGCTTTTGATTGCGTGCAGATATCTGCATTTCTTTCCAATCCTTTTCATTGCTTTAGCATGGAGTGCTGTTGGATACTCACTCATTTAGTGCCATCTGTTGCTCTTGCACTTGCAGGAATTTGTTTCCAAAGTGCTCATTAAGGTTGCATTTACACGGCCACTTTAGTGTTGCTGTGAAGCAGTTTGAACTTTGTAGAGATCTTTGGAGAGAAGTGGTGTAAGACCCTGGAGGTGATAGTGTCCTGCTGCTTGATCTGATTTTTAGATGTGGGGTGGGGGAGGTTGATTTTGGGGGAGATTGGGCCGACACTGATAGTTTCTAAGGTGCCGGTGGGGGCGTGTGTGGTGTGTGCGGGGAGGATCCCTTGGGCTTCATTTAACCTCAACTTAGATTTATATAGCGCCTTTAATGTTGTAAAACGTCCCAAGGTGCTTCACAGGATCGTTATTGGACAAAATTTGACAGCAAGCCACACAAACGTTTGGTCAAAGAGGGAGGTTTTAAGGAGGTAGGGCGGCGGAGATGTTTAGGGAGGGAATAGCCAGAGCTTCAGACCCAGACAACTGAAGGTGCGGCCGCTGATGGAGCGATGCAAGTTTGGGGATTGACGAGACAAAAAGCCATAGTTGGTGGAATGCAGATATTTCGGGGCGGGGGGCGCAGGGAGTTGTGGGGTTGGAGGAGATTAGAGATAGGGAGGGGCGTGGCCATAGCGGGATCCGAAAACCAGGCTGAGAATTTTAAACTCGAGCCAATGTCGGTCAGCGAACACGGGTGATGGGTGAGCAGGACTTGGTGCAGGTTAGGACACGGGCAGCCGAGTTTTGGATGAGCTCCAAGTTGGCAGAGGGTGGAAGCTGGAAGGCCATAGTCTTCTCCAACCCCACAACTCCTGCCCCACACCCCCCCTAGGTTGTTACCTTTATGCATTGGAATAGTCGAGTCGGGAGGGAACAGCAGCATGGATGAGGGCTTCAATAGCAGATGGACTGAGGCACTTTGCATGCACAGACACTCCTGGCCATTGAGCAGTGCGTTACTGGAGGAAATTAAACCCCAAAGTGTTGTCTTGTGGATGTAAACAGGGAAGCACAGGGACCTGATCAATGTTACCCTCCCATCCCCACATCACTGACCGCTACCATGTTGTGAAAGGTGGTAACCTGCCCCACACGCTATTGGCCACTACACTGTTGCTTTTATTTTGGATGTTAATGAGCAACCCAGGAACTGAGTTGGCTTTAAAACCCCAAAACAGCGACACGTTTAACACAAAAAAAAAGGGGGGTGGGGTGGGGAAAAGAGACGCACAACGCAGCAGGCATGAGGGTCAGTAACCAGAGGACACAGAGTTAAGTTAATTGGCAAAAGAACCAGAGGGGGAGATGAGAATGTATTTGCGCAGTGAATTATTGTGATCTGGAATGCGCTGCCTGAAAGGGCGTTGGGAGCAGATTCAATAGTAACTTTCAAAAGGGAATTGGGTAGAGACTTGGAAAATGAACA